>NC_058372.1:26413181-26714772 GCF_018350175.1 Felis catus | reverse complement strand
ACTGAGTTGAAATTTCAGTTTTAAAAACTCAGATTTTGTTGTTATAAAAACCAAAATACACTAAGTCTCATGACAGTCTCATACAGTAATATTTTCTGTTAGTGCCCTCCTCTAGCACTATCTAACCCCCATCCATCCTTATAGAACAATGGTTCTCAACGGTGGGGAGGGGGGGTGGATTTTGTCCCCCAAGGAACATGTGGCAATGTCAGGAGATATTTGTGGTTATCATGGTTGGGTTGGTGTATGCTAATAATGGGTAGAAGCAAGGGATCCTGCAAAAAGGAAAGACTGAATTTTTATGGCTGAAAACATCAACAGTGGCAAGGTTGTGAACCTCTATTCTGGAAGTTATTTCTGAGAATCCCACTACAGAGCCATCTTCTTTCAATATATGAGCACATATATGAGCACAATATATGAGTACAAAGCTGTCCATAGCCCTATCCCCTGCTCCTAGGAAACTCACAGTCTAGTAGGGAAATAGCCCTCATTCACAAATAATCTAATCCCCAGTGTCCTGAAATGTTTGTGTCTTTAAGTTGATAGGAGAGGAGGCACTTCAAAATCTCTGATTAATTATGCTGGACTATTTCCTTTATTATCATGCTATTCTTGCTAAGGAGTGGTTTTTTGTAAAGCACAGAGAAAATAAGAACAAAAAAGAAAGAGAAGGAAGATGATAAATAAGTGGCTCTGTGCTAGGAATTGATGCTTATTTTTTGTTTTCATTAGAGACGGAAGAAAGTACTGTTGGGCCAGAGTGTGTAGCTATCTAGTAAGACCCCCAAAGCATGTAGTTTTAGGAGGTACTCACTTGGCATTTAAAAATCCTACATTACAAAACAAATGAGCAAAGGGGGGAAAAAAAGAGAGAAGAGCAAACCAAGAAAGCACTAAGAAAGTACTTAAGAAAGTCTAGAGAACTGATGGTTACCAGAGGGGAGGTGGGCTGGGGGATGGGTGAAATAGGTGAAGGGGATTCAGAGAACACTTATCATGATGAGCACAGAGTAATGTGTGGAATTGTTGAGTCACTATATTGTACATTTGAAACTAATATTACACTGTATGTTAACTAACTGGAATTTAAATAAAAACTTAAAAAAAAAGAAAAGAATCAGATAAAACAGATAAAAATTAAACTCTTTTGTTTATTTATAACAAATACATAGCTAACTCCCATATTTTATTTTACTTTGTTTCTAACTCCCATGTTTTAGTTATCTGTTAATCAATCACCCAATCTCCCCACTTTGTGTCAGGAAAGGTATCAGGGTGCTCTCGGTGCCTTGATGATCTACTACAGGAATTGTGCAAAGCATCAACCAAATACATTCAAAGGAGATCCCCAATTCTGTTTTCAGTCATTAGTGCCAGTATCCTCTAAAACCATCTAAAACCAGTTTGCTAAAACCATCAATCAAGTCACATATTTTGGTAATTCAAATTTCAATCCCTTTTCTTTCTTATTTCTACCATTGTGAGGAACGCCTGCTTACTAAAGAAAAGTGAAAAAGCAACAAGCTAGTGGCTGGGCAGATTGAGCAGTTAAAACTAAACAGAAGAGAGTTCTCTTTTCAGACCAACGACCAAGAAGAGTTCTTTGAGACAGACCACTATGGATTCTAGAATTCACGAGATCCGAGATGGTTGATTCCACTCCCTCAAAATACCACTGGCAGGACTATATATGACCACCTTTATCTGTTATCTTGATAATTGTCTTGAATGAGTGGCAAATGATGTCAAATGGCAGAGGAAAAGAACTGAAGGATAATATGTTAAGTAAAATATTCAATGGGACTAAGCAATAAAAATATTACCTTTGTTAACCAAAGTACACTGTGATAGCAGGAGGCCAAATAGATTGAACAGGAAAACAGTATTTTTCTAGGAGAAAATACATACAAATTCACCATTCCAGAATTTGAAACATTTAAAACAGAATTTAAATTTACCTTTCCAACAAATTTTAGGCATTGTATCATATATTCCTCTCCTTTCTCCTACAACTGTTACTACTATTGTAACACATACACATACACCCCTATGTATGTGTGAAGGGGTGCATGCATGTATACTGTGGGGAGATTTTGGAGTTGTGAGATTGGATTTATAAACTAATATTCATAGACACTATGTATGTCTCTGTATGCAATCTCTTAACTCCAAAATTTCTCCACAATGGTTTCAAAATCCTTCAGAATTCCAGACACCTGAACAATGAACACTTGAACACCTTCTGGAAATCTAAACCTCTCTGTAAGTGCATAGACTGCCCTGGGGGGTAGGTCTTGTATTTCGGAGTATGGTCAGTGAGGATCAAACACACTAGTTGTTGGTGGTGATAGTGATAATGGTGGTGTATGTGTGCTTAAAATACCTTAACTATTTTCATCCCCTGATTCTAGTGAATAAAGTTGCTGAAAATGAAAACCATCTTGATAATTCACCTGGGCTTGCTGCCATGTCACAGAAAGCTGCACTCTAACCTACCTGCTAGAGGTTGCCTGTATCTATTCCTACTTACAGCTCAGCACCTCTCCTTTTACTTCCATAAATCAGAAAACTCCTCCTGGCCCTAAAAACATTATTAACTACCATATGGAGTGCCAAACTTTGCCACTGATGTAGACATTAGCTCTTCAAATGGCTGAGAGCTAACCTATCTGCACAATTTGCATCTTAATAGTCTGCAGCTGACTTTCTCACTTGATGATGGGGATGCCCCAGCTTTGCTCAAGACAGGCTACACTGGCACACTGCCCAGAGCATGACAGCTGGAGCTCATTTGGACAAACTGCAACAGAGTAGAGCCTCTCATTTTCAGTAGGGTTCAACATGTAGGGGGTTCCACCCCAACAGCTAGCTTAAAAGAGCTTAATCTAGCTCCTTATTTGGCTTAGCAGTTTTGGTATTCCCTCCTATATATCTCAACTTTGTGATCAACCACCTCACTCCTGACACAGCCACATGGAAGTGGACACTCATTCCTTATGTCTAATCTTGGAAGTGAGGTACATAAATTATTATACACAGTGGAGAGATAGAACAAAAATATTAAATACTGTTGATGAGGTTTTAATCACACTCAGTCTAAGAAATTAAATGAAATCAGTCCTAGAATGCATACAGTTGTACCACATGCTAACACATGATTTCACTGTACTTTTCTTTTTTAAATTTTTTTTTTCAACATTTATTTATTTTTGGGACAGAGAGAGACAGAGCATGAACGGGGGAGGGGCAGAGAGAGAGGGAGACACAGAATCGGAAACAGGCTCCAGGTTCTGAGCCATCAGCCCAGAGCCTGACGCGGGGCTCGAAGTCACGGACCGCGAGATCGTGACCTGGCTGAAGTCGGACGCTTAACCGACTGCGCCACCCAGGCGCCCCTTCACTGTACTTTTCTGAGGGAATGAGCATACCATGTGCACACACTGGCAATACCAGTGCTCAGCATTCAAATCTATCCTCTTGAGACATGCTTGAGGCTTTTGTCTTAGAAAATACTGACTTCACTACTAAGTTATGAAGTACAAACAGGATGAGGTCTTAAGAGGAGAACACATATACATGGCATTCACTGTAGTGAATGTAACTGGGTCTTGCTGCTTCACACTTCAAGAACTCACCTGCTAGTCCTATATGCTGAGTTTCATTCCAGACATCATAATGGGAAGCCCAGGATTACTAGTAACAGCTTCCAAAGCCCATGAACAATAAACAAGGCCTGGGGACACACAGAGGTAGCAGACTCTGTGGGGTGCTTATGTTGAATTTGGGCTGAGAAGGGATGCCTGTTGCAGTATCTTCAGCTCTTTACACTTCGGAAATTGTGGTTTGACTCTGGCTAATAGTTGGTTGTTTAGGATCAGTAGGGGCTAATTTGGAAAGAGATCCTAACCTTATTTTTATTAAGAATGGCCTCTTGGGGCGCCTGGGTGGCTCAGTCGTTTAAGTGTCCGACTTCGGCTCAGTCGTTTAAGTGTCTCACAGTTCATGGGTTTGAGCCCTGCGTTGGGCTCTGTGCTGACAGCTCAGAGCCTGGAGCCTGCTTCGATTCTGTGTCTCCCTCTCTCTCTGCCCCTTGCCTGCTCACACTCTGTCTCTTTCTCTCTCAAAAATAAATAAACTTAAAAAAAAAAAAAACAGAATGGTCTCTTACGGTTGAATGTGCTGGCTTCCCATTTGTGAGCATTAGAACTACCAAGCAGAATGCAAATGTCGCAAAGCCTGGAGAAGATGATGCCTTTACCTTTTATCACATATGTATTACTGGGAATATAATAAAATGCATTGGTATTATTCATCTTATTTTATAATAGGACTGAGCAGTGATCCATGTGCAGAATTTATTATTATTATTATTTTTTTATTAAGCCACAAATATGGCTGCAACCACCTTGACAATCTAGGAGTTGCCACTGTTAGGAATCACATTCATGTAATTATAATCAAAGTACAGAGGCAGCCATCTATAAACATCTTGGAAAATTCACCCAACCAATTTTAAGATAAACTACTGCCACATCCACCACAAGCTTGTGTTGCATTTATGAACACATGTCACACCATAAGGGTAAAGTGTGTATTAGAGTACATTATGTAATATATTTATGAAGATCTTTGTCATATACATAAGAGTAAAGTAGTAGAGCTCAGAGTAGGGAGTCCTACATCTAATTACCTATGACTCCAAATATCTCAGGACATTGGATAAAACAAATAAAATCAGACAAAAAGGGGCCATAATGTAAAATCTTCAAACAATAATGAAACCTAGAGAAAATTGCTTAGACGTTACCCCTCATTTATTGCAAAGTAAGCTCATATTTAAGTTCAGATGGACCGGGTTAACAATCACTATTTTTACTGTTAAAATGCCCCAGGGAAGTTATAAACGCACCAAATATGCTGTTAACCTTCCTTTATATTGTGTGCAGCTGTATGGCTTTGTACCAGGGACCAAACTTCCTAACTGGGCCAGCAACGTGAAAGAGGCTTTTTTCCAAAACCTTTCAATAACAATGCTTTGCTTGTCACTAGATTTCCATTCCGTTTTCTCTACTACTTCATACTAGTATTTGGCTTGGATTTTACTCATTCCAATTACTTTCTTTGGTTGTCATTTTCTCTGAGGAGCATCTTACATATTACCAAACAGTGATAAAAACAGGCAAAGAAATGTAATAGAGAGAAGAGTAAATTCAAATGCTTATTTCTGACACCCAGAGTCAATACTTTCTTAACTCACATTCATTTTCACTGGCAAGCTTAAAGATACATTTGTGACATTTCTGTTTTTCCCTGACATCATTGATACTAAGGATTATCAATTGATCTTATGAGAATTCAATGAAGATGATGACTTTTATTCTTTACTCTTTGCTGTGTACATGAGAGGTTAAAATCTATTCAACTTTTTAAAAGAGAATTTTAATGGTTTTAGATCATTTAGAAGCTTTGGCAGGTTACATTAAAGGAGAAAATGTCAGCCGTATTTCAGGCTTTTCTTTCTTTCTTTCTTTCTTTCTTTCTTTCTTTTTTTTTTTTTTTTTTTTTTTTACCTAGGACTAAGATGAAATCAGAAGCGCTGTGGTCAGATTATCTGGTCTGAGGAGACACATTCTGCCCTATTGGTTTATACTTTATGAACTCTATACTCAGACCTATATAAAAAAAATGGCGATTCAGTCTGGGCACTGGTAGTGATTAACTATGATACTGTCACATGACTTTTATTTATTTATTTATTTTGACATCCAGACCCAGCATTTACCTAGGAGATCAGTAAACAGTAAACACTGATACCCCATAAGAAAACAGAAATCCAACTATGATCCCTTGTGCCATTTCAGCTCTATTGATGGAAATACTTTCTTCAAATGCCCTTGTTTGTACAAAGGGAATCTAGAAACTATTTACCAAAATTAATCTAATGACACAGAACAAATAAAACAAAAACTTTCTTACGCAGGTCAACTTAGGCTAGGCTGTAGCATGTTGGATGAAAAAGATTAATACAATAAATTACATTTGGTTGAAAATTGCAATATCTTAGCTACTAATGGCCATTAAAAGTGCAATGAAATGAGTCTAACTGCCTTAACAAGTCCATACCTCATCATGATACTGAACTTCAAATTTTTGCTTTAAAAAGCAAAATTTCCTTACTTAAAAGTAAGGAGAGGTACCTAGGTGGGTCAGTCAGTTAAGTATCCAAATCTTGATTTCTGCTCTGGTCATGATCTCACAGTTTGTAAGTTTGAGCCCCCTGTCAGGCTCTCTGCTGAGCATGGAGCCTGCTTGGGATTCTCTCACCCTCTCTTTCTCTGCCCCTCCCCTGCTCATACACACACACACTGTCTCTCAAAAATAAAAAAATAAAATTAAAAAACAAAGTAAGGAAAAGTTACCCCAAAGCTCTTGTTTCTAAATGGTCTGTCAAAAGACCAGAAGCCTTAGAGGGAGAGTTGGGAGTGTTGGAATCTTCCAGCCCTGTCCTCTTACCAAGTGGATGGCTGAGTGGACCTGGAACCTTCTGAGATTTAAGAGAGTAGAAACTCTTATTTAATACGATTGGACTAGAAGCCACTCTTGTTTCCCACTGGTGTTCTAGACATCATATTCAGTTAAGAAGAGAGACTAAGCAAATAGGAGTTAAAAAAAAGAACCCTCCTAGTGATGTATTAAAAAAAGGAATACGTGAATTCAAAACAAATCATTAGCCTCAGACTTTAATTATATATACTTAAAAATCTTGGGACTACATGTAATATAAATGTGATATATAGTTAAAATGTTATAATGAAGTTCTGTAACTTTTTTCAGTTAAAAATGGGTGATAAAGGAAAAACTACATATATAAACAACAAAAGGGATGAATCTCAAATGTTATGTTGAGTAAAAACGTCCAGATTACAAAGGCCACCTGCTATATAATTACATTTATATGGCATTCAGCAAAAGGAGAAACTATGTGGCAGACAACATATCTATGATTACAAGGGGTTATAATTGGAAGGAGTGAAGGAACAATTTTTAGGTGATGGGACTGTTCTGAATTTTAGTTATCTTAATCTTGAATATGGCACTGAATATATGACTACATGCAGTTTCAAAAACCACAGAACTACACACTGAAGAGGGTATATGTCAGTCACACCTGAACAACCCTGACTCAAAAAAATCCAAAAAAACAAAAACTAATTTTTCACTAATATATGTATATTGCCCAAAAAAGGGATAAGAAGAATCTACGATCTTACGTTGTAAACTGTAAAAAAAAGAAGTCCTAGTCCACAAGGTTGGATTTTTAGAACTTGATTAGGAAGGTAAAATCTAACAGTACTTTCAGAAGGTTAAAGTTAAGCTCTCTAATTTGCTGCGTTACATAGCCATGAAACACTGATGGGAAGATGATAAGAATCTGAATGTTTCTGCTTTTATTATGATTACACCACCTGGGCAAGGTGCTGTTCCTCATCCTGCTGTAGTAGCTGCTGGTCAGTTAGTAGCACACTTGCATTTATGCATCTTGGCCCAGAGCCCACTAGCAGGGCAATGAAATATCAGGTCTCTCAATTCAAGAATGTAATTTACAGAAACAAGATCTGTCTTTTCTCTGCCTTCCAGTTAGTGTACTGTTAAACTAAATAAGACATCTGCTTTTGAGCTGGATTGCTGGAGGGAAGTTTTATGAATTACCTGCAGGGTAAAAAGCACACAAGGTGAAGGCACCCTCAGGATGTGAAGGACCATAAAACCAGACTGACATCTCTGAAGTTCTGGGCTCATCATTCATGTGTTGAGTTCATGCTCATTCTAGGAGGATATATATGTATAAAAATGGGAAAATATGATGAAACATATTTAAACAAAAGTTTGTATAATGAACAAACAGATTTAAGAATCCAGGGGTTCTAGGACTAGATTAACATGAGGCTACTGCTTTCCCTGCACTTGAATTAGCCCTTGCCATTATTAACAACTCTGAGTGTTAAAAGTTTGTCTTACACAAAAAACATAAAAATGCACAATATTATTTTGACCTCTGGAACAATACAGATGATTTCTATTTTCTCTATTAACTAACAACCTTTCAAATGTGAAGCTTTCAGTTCCTACTTCAGGCCAAAGTATACATTGAAGTAGTTTCTAAGCAATATTTAAAATTACCAACTTAATGATGCTGTTTACTTGACAACAGTCATTGAAAGTGTCATTCTCTGTCCACCTCTCTCTGGTGGCCAGCAAGTCACCCTTTCATCATTCAAAAATCCCAGGAGCTGAAAGCTTGAATCTCCTCAAAAAACAGATCCCAAGAAGGCTCAGAATGCTATCCCCCAGGCAATGGTACTGTCCTGTCACAGAGTTGTACACTCCTCAGGGAACAGGAGCCAGGAAAGACCACTCCAGCTTATTGTACCTGGGGGACAGCACGGAGGTTTAGTTTGGCCACACAGCCAGTGGGGTAAGAATCTGGGTCTTGCCTTTTAGAGGGAAAGCAGGAGAACCTCGTTCCTGTGAAAATCGCAGCCTATACGGCTGGATTGCTAGCACCAAACAGGCTGATCCAATTCCTCAGTCTTCAGGGCATGAAGCAGAAATGTCAGTGGCTAAAGGTCATTGCTGTAAACCTCCCTCCCCTCAAAAAGTGAAAAAAACCCAAGAAGTACCCACCGTCCACAGGGAAACTGGCTAATTGGCTGTGAGTGGTCTGGCATGACATTAGCCCTCTGACTGGCTGCCACAGTCCTCTTTTGTGAAAAGATGGTATGAGAGAATGTAGACAGATACTGTTGAGTCCCTGATCACAGTGAGTCTCAGGGTTAATAAACACACTTGGTCCTGTGTGATTTTTCTTCTGAAAAAGTCTAGGTTACAAGGACAAAATACATTTTACCTACTCTGCTAAAAGTTATTTTTGTTAAATTCAAACTGAAAAGCAGATTATGATTGAATACGTTGAAGAATAGAAAACATAACAATGTAAGTTTTAGTTATAAACCTTTGAGTATTTAATTGTGACTTACAGAAATTAACCTGAAAGGGAAGGAAGATAATGATGATGAAAGAATAGATATTCCTATACTAGGACTTCTCATTCTTCATAAACCAGACCAATGAAAATAAGGTTTTGTTTGATGAGTTAAACTCATCTATTTATTTTAGAGGCTGTGGGTGATCCATCGGTATTGAAACAGAAATAAAAATTATTTTGTTTAATATTTGAAACTAAAATAGTGGTTCTCCCTTTACATAAACACACCTTGAACAGAAGACAATAGAAGAAGACAAAGAGTCCTGCTGGCAAAGCTTTGGGCTCAATGGAACAACATCACTAACGTATATTAGCAACACATACCACTGCTGTACTGAGTGCTCGGTACAACACACCACACTATTAAAAAGAATTTGCCAAATATACCAAATGAATCTCAGAGAAGTTCTTTGCATTACCTAGAACAAGGCTAACAAATATTGAAATCTTTCATAAAAGGAGTCAATGATTTATATATTTCCACAAGTTGCTATAGCCTGTGCTGATTAGTTTCCGCCAAAGAATCTTTCCCAGCTGCACCCAACAAAATCCTCAATGGACAACAGCCTCAAATTAACTTGAAAACATCTAATATTTTATTCATATATATTTTCCTTTGTAAATAATTGTGGACTTATTATTTTGTACCGCTGAGCAGACTAAAATAATGGGCATAATATAAAATCTATTGGGGAAGAGATATAATTTATATATACAACGTTCATGACGTTGTTAAGAATAAGTCTTTCCAAGGATCATTCTCTCTTCCAAATATAAAACCTGCATAAACAACTTACACAAAACACTGGGAAGAGGAAACATCTCTAAAATTAGAGAAGCTAAATATTGAAGCTATAGGCAATTTATTATGAACATTAACTGCATAGATGCTAAATTAAATACATTATTCCACTTTTTAACACATAAGAAATGATGCTTGTATTTTGACTCTGCAGAACAGGAAGAAAAATGTTTTAGGGAATCTTATTTTAGACATTAAATTCTAAACCTTCTTCCTGTTATCTGTTTTTAGAATCACCTTTATTATTTGTGTGGTTGTAGGAGGTAACACAGATATCAATGATAGGTTGAATATATCAATTAGCTCCTATCAGGTGTTATAATCACATATAATTGTTAGGGTTTTTACAACATATTGAGGAAAACTCATCATAGGAAAAGTTCTGCAAGTCAAGTAAAAAATGTGTCAGGATTTTGCTTTAGAGGGTATATTTTTCCTGTTTGGTTTAGTGGATTTTTGTGTGTGAGGAGAGTGGACTGGAAACAGCAGCACAAACACTTGGTGCACAACTCCAAACTATTATGTAATATGTTCACATATTAATTCCTTATATAGTACTTCTAAACACAGGAAAACATTTTGTGTGTGAGTGCATGTTTGCCAATATAAATAGGAGAAGGAGGGATAACCTCCTGGTAATTTTATTCAACACCTCTAAATTTACATAAAGTATCTGGATGGATGACATTCTTTTTTTGACTTTAAAACAGCATGAGAATGGGCTAATTTATTAGTAGTAATTTAAAGATTTTGAAATTTCCCCAAATCTTCTTTTAAATCTTATAAATTAAATTCACTCTTAAAGCTTTAGACATGTTTATAGGTTTGCTTCAGCTCACATAAGAATATCTTCATATATGTATCTAAACTGTACAGTAGTTTGGTATCTATACACCACTTTATCTTTGCCATTATTATAAAGAATGTATTTATTAATACATGCAAACATCTCACAACATGTACATTTCTCCATATCTGTACATTTAGCAACATCACAAATCGCTAACTTTTGAAGTTATCACAAAAGTTAAAAATGAGTTTGAGACCATATTTTCTAGTTGCATCCTTTAAAAAGACATTAACCGGTTTCAAACAAATTAGCCAATAAACCAGATTTTCAGTTGATAAAATTAAGTTATCTAATTTAGTAGTATCTAATTCTACTTAGTAAAGTAGATCATTACTTTTTATTTATAAAAATTTTAAGTCACTTTTTATGAAAATAAGAAAAAGGTTTTCTAGTTTATTATCAATTCAAAAACAATCTGAAGAAGATAAAAACTACAGAAATCAGAGTTATTTATATAAGCTTTTCTTATTATTTGTCGGCATTACCACATAGGAATGCTACTTTGATTAATCTTTCAAAGCAGGGATTTCAGAAAATATTGTTAATTTCTGTATTACAAAAAAAGATAGGGAATTTCAATACCATATATTTTTATATAAGATAGTTCATCATAACACTTCTAAAAATTGAAGTATAAATTTAAAGAACCATGATGAGGGAAAAATAATAAATTAATAAAATAGCATTCAATTGTTATTTTCAAAGGTTAGAAGTAGTAAATTATTCTGAGAACAATCTGAGGGTTGATGGGGGTGGAAGGGAAGGGAGGGTGGGTGATGGGTACTGAGGAGGGCACCTGTTGGGATGAGCACTGGGTATTGTATAGAAACCAATTTGACAATAAATTTCATATTTAAAAAAGGGGGGGGGAAGAAGTGGTAAATTATTTTTCCTACAAATAAGAAATGTTAACTGAACATTTTAATTATTAGACTACTTAGTCAACACTATGAAGCAATGGGTCAATCAACAATGACATTATATATATATATATTTTTTATGTGGTGTATGTTAGCACATAACAGGGGTGGAAACAAATCTGTGATCCTCATTCCTGGTCTTCATTCATTTAGTAGCATGTACTAAACGTGGCAAAGGAAGATTTGCTGGTGATGAACTCAGGATAAAATGAAAAAAATGTGAACCTTGACCTTTTTAACACTACTTAAAAATCAGAACCAGACCCATCAGCACACCCCCCTCATTGCCGTCAGCCTAACACACTAGAAACCTGATCTCCCCCTCATCCGAGCAGAAAATACCCTTGTAAACTCGGAGCTAAGCAGCAAATGTCTGATGCCTCCTCTGTTGCCTGTTCCCTCCAGACCAAAAGTACAGAAAGATTCTAAGTAAAGTCAAACTTCATATGGTATTTAGAATTTACAACAATGTTGGATGTAAGGTGTATGTTTGAACTATTTCCTTTGCCTTGTTTTCAAATTTCATTTGCAAATCATAATATAAGTAATATAAATTTTGACTGGACATGAGAAGAATGCTTGAATTTTTATTGCTGAAGCATAGAAATGCCATCATCTGTGCTCACCACATTCACACTCCTAAGTACCTCTCTCTTCACAGCATTATCATGTGAAATTGTCCAAAATATTCTAATTTCATCAGCCTGTGCTTACTATAGACATAGATTTCTTTCTGTAAGAAATATTTCTCAGCTGTGGGTTTCTTTATAGCCCTCTCTTCCTATATCGTCATTGATTATAGAATCTTTTATATTTTATATTTCCTTTTTAACTTCTCCAACCTGGTAGATTTGTAATAGTAGAAAAAGTCATAGAAAGATAACAACTATATGGTATAATGTCTAGTATACAACTGCATTTGTTTTTATTTCAAGGAAAAACAAATATGAGTGAAAAACCTGTTATCCTCTAGTTTTCAAATAGGAAAATGTGGAATGAAGCAAAAATGAGGTGAAATTTTACAACAGATTAAGGTAGGGTGATAAAATCCATGGGGGAAGAGGAGGAGATTAAATGACATTAAAAAATATCCAAGACTTCATTTGATTAAGTTTAATCTAATTATAAAAAGTCACTGCTCAGTTCCCAACCAAACAAGGAGACCTCAGAAGGTTTAACTAAAAGAGAAAAAAAAAAAAAAAAAAAGAACGAAAGAAAAAAGAAAAAAAAAAGTTTGGTCAGAGGAGCAAAAATAATGCTGAATTAAAGCACTTGGAGGCCAATGGCTTTGAACCTGGGCTTCACCAGTCATTCCAACCAGCGAGGCCGTCTGCAGAGGTTTGGGTTCTCATTTAACAGAGCCCTCATTGTTTCCAAGGCAGCTAGAAAAATGCTGCTTTATATCTCCTCACACCACAGGCTCCGTGCACAGCCCCGAGAAAAGGCGGCTGCTAGTGTACAATCCACAGGAAGAAAAAAAATGCATGGATATATACACAACCCCTAACCTCCTTACCACCACCCCCACCCATACAGAAAAACACATTTTTCTGCTATAAACTACCTCAAACTCAATTCCTGGCTCACAAACTGTGGTAAAGGATGTTATGGTGGTGCATAATTTATAACTGGAAATTTCTGATTCATGTGGGATTTGGGGCATTTCTTTGCCCTTTACCCATTGCCTCTCCGTTTCCACCTCAAGCACGGGGAGGTGAAAGCCATCAGGCAGTGGGGCCAATGCCATCAGGCAGTGAGGAGATAAACACTGCATTTTTGAGAGTGCAGTTATTCCACACCTGTTTAAAATGTTTATACAGTAATTAAAGATTAATGCTTATTCCAGACCAGATAAATATTAGACAGTGCATGTGTGTATATATACATATATGAATCTGCAATGCTGCAGAGAACAAAGATTTTATTGTATCAAGCTTATTTAGAGAAGGGTATATGCTTTAAAAAAGCCTAAGCTTCAGAGTTTACATTACAGAGGGGAAAAAAGGCTTAAAAATGTTAAGTGGTTGGAGCTACTGAGTGCCATACAGAAAGCAGGTAGTAGTGAGTATGAGCTAATTCTGCTGCTAATCGTTCAGTTTTCTATTTATTAAAGGAGGGGGCTCAGTTTATTCCTGACTAGCTGTCAGTTCAATGGGTCAACTCTAACTTGCTTACTAAAGTTCAACAAGTAAAGCCTGCTGAGACCATGACAAGGAAAATATTTAAGTGTTTTTTTTTTTTAATTACTAACTATAACATACAGATTTTATTCTTAATTTTGAAAAGGCAAAGCAATAAACTGTTTTGGTTACTAGCTCTGGGCCATACTAGGGCCATACTACAGTATCATCATCCTCAGAAGACGGTAGAAAACCTACTATGTGAACAGAGACTGCACAACCTGTGGTGTTATACTCTGCCTAGGGCAATTCATGCTGCATGGTTAGGATGGTTTGGTAATGTCCTTTTCAGGAAGAAGAGAGCACCCAGCATACCACCTCACTGAATTATCACACACACACACACACACACACACACACACACACACATAGTTTTTAATACATTGATAGTTTTGTCAACTTTTTAATTAATACCAAAAAAATTAATTAAAAAATCAGTGTTGTCTTTCAGTTTATGCAAAGATATGTTTCTGACAAATTGTATGGGTATATTCAGCCATATTTCCCAATTTACTCACAATAATTTTACAGAATTCTATGTGTTCCCTTCTGATGATTTTCTGGTGAATGTATGGAAAAATCACTTTGAACTCAAAAGGGCTGGAATTTGTGACAAATTTTAAAGTTAAAATATTTACGCATTGCATTTTCTTATGGGGCACACTAATAGCGCCAAAATAAGGATTACTTTAAAAAGTGGTTAAATAAGTCTCATAAAATAATCTTAACATGTTTCCTACAAAAGTTTTCTCCCTTCTGAAATGTTAACAAAGATATATTTTTACTATTATAGGGTAATACAAGCAATTAGGTAAGTTTTGAAGGTAACAATAGGGTTATACCTGACAGATTTGGGAGGGTTTGCGGACAAATATAGACGGAAATAATTTTGACCAGTCTAGAATCCATTCATCCGGATTTTACAACACTGTGCACTCAGACCACCAGAACACTGTACATTTTCATACCAGCCAGCTTACTGACACCCACTCCATTTGAAAATGTAAACCTGCAAGCCTTCTCTAAGTACTGCACAAGAAGGTGCCTACCACAAAGATTCCTAGAAACATGTGGACACATATCTTGGAGAATAAAAATGTAAGAGGAAATTTCCCTCTATTGCCTGAGTAATTTTGAATTATTAATAAGTATGGCTTTAGATGTTTCATAAAAATAAGTCAGCAAATCAAAGAAAATTCTGAGAAGACAAATCAGAATAAAAGTAAAATTGGCTTATGAAAATTTGAAGAAAACACACATCCTGTAATACTGATAACAGAAGGCAGAATGGAGGTGGGAGAAACATACTATCACCAATTAGCCTCTGTTACTGTAGGTGTCCCTGCACACATATGGGTAGGTGTTTTCTCTCCCTGTGAGAGAGGTAGACCAAGCAGGGTCCTAAATGTTAACATGACCTCTCAATAGTTGTTCTGCAAGCAGTAGATGTTTACCCATCAATTTATTCAGCCATCTATCCTAAATGAGTAATCAGGTAACCTGGGAAACAGTTTTCTATATTAATAAATATGGGGTGAGTATACAGATGACCCAAGGAAAACAGCAATCATTTTGAGGTGAATTAGTTTCATAAAGTGAGTATACTTCATCACAAGATTGTCTCAAACCTTGGAACTAAAAATGATGTAAGGAAATTGAGAACACTATTTTGCAGAGCACTGAGATGGGCATTTATATATTCCTCACTTCATTTAATAATTTTAGGGGCGCCTGGGTGGCGCAGTCGGTTAAGCGTCCGACTTCAGCTCAGGTCACAATCTCGCGGTCCGTGAGTTTGAGCCCCGCGTCAGGCTCTGGGCTGATGGCTCAGAGCCTGGAACCTGTTTCCGATTCTGTGTCTCCCTCTCTCTCTGCCCCTCCCCCGTTCATGCTCTGTCTCTCTCTGTCCCAAAAATAAAATAAAACGTTGAAAAAAAAATAATTTTAAAGATTCTTTGAGTAAAAGACTTTTACAGATGATGAAATTTATCTCAAAGGTGTCAAAAGGGGCAGAGTTGGGATTCATTCCTAAATCTCTGAATTAAGTTTAGGCCTCCTCTTTCCAGTACACTCTGGTACAAAGGTTACAAATGAATGTTTAGTAGTATCCAAGTAAAAGGGCTGAATAATTCAGAATCTAAAAAGCAGTATGTATATGTTACTTGAAATAAGGAGTACAGAGTTACAACCTTCTAGTTATAAGGTAAATAAGTATAGTGATGCAATATACAACATGATGACCATTAACAGAGCTGCATGGTACATTTGAAAGTTATAAAGAAAGTAGATCTTAAAAGTTCTCATCTCACATACATACACACAAATAAAAACCTTTCTTTCCTTTTTATTTTTATCTATACGAGGTAATAGATGTTACTTAAACTTCTTGGGGTAATCATTTTGCAATATATATGAGTCAAGTCATTATGCTGTATACCTTAAACTTACACAGTGCTGTATGTCAATTACATTTCAATAAAATACAAAAAGAAATCGAAGTAGGATCTTTATGCAAATTTTAAGTTTAAAATGTTCATTTTAAATTAACAACTCATGATTTTCATCTACTTTTCTCCTAAAAATGATTTCAGACATGTTTAATGTGAATGACTAAATTCAAATAACAACCTGAAATGGAAGTATTAAATGAGATCTGAAATCATATTGTGTCAGTTGGAAGAAAAAACGGACATCAAGCTTCCTTTAGTCTGTAAGTGGATAATGCAACTGAAAGCAAGAAGGGAGCCCCACTGGGTTATGTAGTTCATTCTGTTTGAATAAAAGGGAAGTACTACTTCTTCAGGAATGCTTTTCTCTGGCAAGGGGTACATGAATTCTTATACATGGAGACTGAGTAACACAACTGGGAATGTTTTCAAAGGTGTCTTTGGAGATGCTAAACTGTTCTAGTTCTTGTCCTTTGTTTTTCTAAATAGAACGCCCAAATAAAAGGCAAAGGCATACACACATCACAACTTAGGACAGACCATTCAGGTGGGGGGAGATAATGAAAATGTGGTTTAGGTATGTTTCTCTAGGGTGATCTAATTTGAGGCAGAGAGACGGTATATATAGCAAAGAAGAGGTTGGCATGGTGTCATGCTTTTAACAGCAATGATTTCAGACTTGCTTTTGGCAGAAGCTGGGGAGGGCTGTCAAGATCTTGCTCCCTGGTGAATGTCTGGTATGTGGGCATTCTGAATTGTCGATCTGTGTGAGAGCCACAGCTTTTAGATGTTCACGCAGTAACATTTCTGACATGGTTAGGAATGCTGAAAAATCTGGGACCATCTTACCCCTGCTTGTCAGCAGGGCAGGAAAGTAGAATGAAATGCTTATGGGCAGAAAATAAATTTTAATGTTAAAAAAAATAAAAAGCTAAGAACCTACAGAAAAAGAAATCACAGAATCCAGTGTGTGGAACCACACTGTGGGACGGAGACAATCTTGTCCTGAAACATTTAGTGGGCTATTTCCCCATTCAATCTTTAGAGGACACCTGCTAATGACAAAAGGTTTCTGTCCTCCGACTACCTCCCTATTTTTCCTCCTGGTGTGCTATGGTCATAAGCATAGGCAGACTGATTTCTCAGGATGTTTCCATAAAGCTTGGCATAGGGGAGGCAGCCACTGGGAGGTGTATGCCATGGTGCTGTAGGTTATGGTAGTCTCTAATTATGCTTGTCCACCACCAGCTGCCCGCAGAGGAAGTGGTGCCTACTCTCTCTCACAGGTGGGGAGGAGCAGGTCACATCTGGTACCTGCTTTTCTGGGTAGAGGGGAGAATAAGGCCATGACAAGCAGCCAGACTCCACTGTGTTTCTGCCAACATGCTGTCTTTTGGCACTTGACTTGAAAGATTTAATTCAATGGCCACTCCATAGGGTTTATCTGCAGAAATAAACAGTGAAATCAATGCCAGTTTCTTTCAGCCCCTCTTGTTCCTCAGTGTGGGATGAGAACCCTGTTACTGTTATGACAGATTTGTATATAAAGCTAGGACACATCTGCCATTGTACATGATAGAGAAGAGCTAAGGATGAGCACTTCAACCAGCTTGTACTTTCAGTGATGACTATGCACTCAGCTCTTAGAAGCAGAATATATGCTGGTGCTAATGGATCCACAATCTCAGTCTTTCTTCCCCCTTCCCTGCCTCCACATATACATAACACAGCTGCAAAGCAATCCCCAAATCATCATTGGGGCTCTTTGCTGTGATAGAGGAAGCCAGATTGGCTGTGTGTACAACCCCAGTACATTTTGTCTTTTAAGAGGAGGAAATATACTTCAGTGCCAGTTACCTTGAGATATTTTTATTTATTGAAAAAAATTTTAATGTTTATTTATTTTTGAGAGAGAGAGATATACGTGAGCAGGGGAGGGGCAGAGAGAGAGAGAGACAGAGACAGAGTGTGAGTGGGGGAGGGGCAAGAGAGAGGGAGACACAGAATCCAAAGGAGGTTCCAGACTCTGAGCTGTCAGCACAGAACCCAACACGGGGCTCAAACCCATGAACTGTGAGATCATGACCTGAGCCAAAGTTGAACGCTTAACCAACTGAGCCACTCGGGTGCCCTGAGATAAATATTTTTAAATATCCCTTTACTTACACATACTCCTTTCAATAGAATCATTCTTTTTGTTATACCCAGGACACACCTATGAAATTTAAGAAGTCATTTAGGAATAGTATTCAAAACAAATGTGAAACATACATAATTATTTAAATTAAACCATATCAATAGTTTTATTTTTCTATATATCACCTCTGTAGAAGGCACACATGATAAATTTTACCAATGGTATGTATGTAAGCAAAAATAAACATGAATAGGGCCTGGGGAACTGAAAACGTCACTTATGCCATATGCTGGAAAAATGAATGTCAGAGTCAGTCGCAGACAGTGACTATTTTCCATACAAAACAAATTCAGGTTTGGGTGGCTTCCCCTAATGAGAGAGTAAATACCTAATCTTCTCCAAACTAAATGCAGCCATTCATATCCCGATCCCCTACCCCACACACCTAAACCATTATCTAATTACACAGTGAACATCCAGAAGGGGAGTTACCAAGCACCATGGGTTAAGAAAGGGCTGGCCAGCAAAGGGGTGGAGGGAAAGGGGAGAACTCACTGGAAACCCTCCAGCTGGGGCCTGTTTGTGACTTCTTGGCCTCACTGTTTGAGACTTTCTGGCATTTTTATTGCCTGTTGTCTCAGTGATAATGTGCAAGCATAGAGATATATTAAAACCCTAAGTAAATATATTCAAAGAGAGAAAAAGAATAGGTCATTAGAGAAAAGAGCAGAAGAACGTTAATTTTGAAGTAACACATATAGAGAATGCAATATTTTAATTTTTAAAATTGCCATAAAAATGTAAGTTAAGGCTATTATTATTTCAATTGAGGGCTTTGGGGAGCACAGACAAATAAATTATAAATGACATTCCATGAAATGAAACACTGAAAGAAACCTTTGGTAAGCTGGACTTTTCTTATCCCTTTTTTCAGAATTATTTCTTCATGAAACTCTGAAGGACGAATCTATGAATTTTATAAAAGAAAAGCATAGCTTCCTTCATTTCAGATATATTTGTTCTACGCTAAATACAACAAAATTGTGGCTCTAAGCTGCTATTGCTAATAATAAGGAAAGCCAATTATGATGTATTCTTGTAAGGATCTAAAAAAATAGTTACAAAACAGCTCAATTCTTTTCTTATTAGTCACATAATACTTTCTACAAGAACATAGTCCAGACTAAGATTAACAACATGGCAAGCTGCTTGCCATTTTTTTCCCTTTTTTTTTTCTCTGAATGGGAACAAATACATGACATTGATATTCAAGCCAGGCAGTCCAGATGTGCTGGCAACTTTGTCCTTCTGTGTGATGCAGTGACTACCTTTAGGTACCAGATTATTTAATGGGCAAATGAAGTACTTAATTCTAACTTCTAGCCAGCAGAGCATACTCCCTCTCTGATGACTGGACAATTGTCTTCCCAGATCCTTTTCACAAAATAATTTCTCCCTTGCCTATTGTTCTATCTTTTCCACTTATTGCTGTCTGTCTCTGACAGTGGACAACAATGCCCTCGGTGTGGCCTATAGCATCCAGCCCACTGTTGGCCCACAGCATAAATGCTGGCCTATATGCAGTACTGAGCTACTGAGGACATCCGCCAGGCTGCTGGCAGGATTATCTTATTTTTCAAAAAGGCAAAAGATTATACTCTAACTATAAAAATTCAATCCATATTAATGATAATATTTCAATACTTTTATTTATATTCTTTCACCTATGACATGCATGATGTGTGATATATATGCTTAATAACCAAAAGAAGTGATGACTAATAATACTTTATGGGAAGGTTGAAGATGAAATGAACACATTGGTTTGTAATTAGACTGTTTAAAAAAAGATTTCCCCAGTGGCTCTGTCAGAATTTACTCTTTATGCAGGGATATGATAGTCCTACGAATAAAACAGCCTGCATTTGCTAGCTGTATGTGACAACATCCAAAAGGGGTACAATATATCACCAAAACAGCTCACAAACTGGCTAGTCACATTATTTATTACGAGCCACACATGTGACAAATTATTTAACTCAGTTGATCCTAATAAGTCAAAGAGCAAGCAATTAGCTAACTCAGTCAGAGGGCTGTTTGTGGCAATTTATAGATGCGCTCAAGCTGTCCCAGCACTTCAAAGCCCCATTAAGGGGAAACCTTTTAATGACTCACTTGAGATGACAAGTATTACACAGCACATATGGCAGCCAAGAATTTGGCAGCCTATTCTGTTACACTCGGCCTCCCCGCCAGCCCGCCCCCTATCTCCAACAGCTGTTTACGTGTTTTCAGTCTGTGCTTTGCTGTTGTAAGCAGACACAGTGCTGCAGAATCAGGCAACACAGTGTTTTCAAGAGCAACAAGTGGCATTAGATTCTTGCATCACACAGGTTTCTGGAAACTGCTAAAATCCCCACACTTTTATGAGTCTGGGTGAGTTATTTCACAGGGGAGGAAAGACAGAGAGACATGGATCGTGAGGGACAGCCCCGGTGACTTTAGGCAAATTGCTTATTCCCATCCTGTGTCTTTATATGAAAAATGAAGACAAGAAAAGCCTACCTTACAGAGGTGCGGGAGAATGGACTGACTGAAGGCTGGGCTGACGCTTTGAAGATGAAAAGGGAAGTTGTCAGGATGGTTATTCTTTATCCCAACATGAACTGTGTGGGTCAGAGGGTGTTCTGCATCCTGACCTACTCCTACCACTTTTCCTTAAGACAATTTTCACTTGGGCTACATCCACATCCGCATGCTTAATTCCATTGCCAGCCATCCTGCCCCACCTTTGGAAGAAGAGTGCAATGCCACAACTCAACCATTCAATAAAGGAATGGAATTTTGAGCAACGACTTCCCAGCCTACATTGGGGCCACTTGTTCCCTGGAAACAGGGCACACAACAAGTTTAGACACTCAGAAATGAAATACCAGCTGACACTCTCAATATTCAGGCAGTACTGAGGAAATAAGCACTGAGGGAAAAGTACTGAAAAGGCTGAAGATGTTTACTATGTAAAAAGCTGAGAGACCTCAACAACAAAGCAGCATACTTATTTTTAAGTGATAACGGTCGTCCTTCTTTATCTCTGGTTTCAGGTACCTCAGTAAGGCCAGTCTGGTGAAAGACCAGCTTAATGGATGAGAGCAGCTGGTGACAGGAGGAAAGCACAACACACTACCTCATTTGGAGGGGCCACAGTATGTGGAGAAAAGGCAAGTGTCAACCTCTTTCAAAGTACCAACATCCATGAGAACTCAATTAAATCCTGTGACACCATACACTCCCTTTATTCATATGAAACAATCAATTGATTGTGCTTTTGTGTTCCCTGCCAGCCACAGCTGTACTGGAGCCAGTATGTAACTACAGCTTGCAGGAGGCAAATGCAGCAACAGGAGGAAGGGAAACCATGGTCTGTCATAGGGCACGAAGTGTGCCAACCCACAGTGGATAGGAAAGCCACCAAGCCTGCCATGCTAGCAGTCACTCTGTTCTTGATTCCAGTTTTTCACTTTGGCCCACCGGAATTTCAGGTTTGTTATTCTGATTATACAGAAAATCTCCCAGAACAAACGTGAAGTTAAAGAGGTGACAGAGCAAGAAGAGCGAAGAGGTGGACATTTCTTTTGTAGTTGCAATTTAAACTTTCAAATTTTCCTGCTAATACACCTCAGCAAAAAGGGAGTCACCTCATATTTAAGTCCTAACAAAATCCTGCTTATTATGGGGCAGCCTCTCAGTCATATTATTTTGAACACCAAAGTACTGTATTGGGGTGGCTGAGCGAGAGGGAAGACATGTTAATTAAACATCAATTGATCCTAGTTTCCATGCTTCAAGGGGCCATGAAAGAATCTGTTTTTAAAAAGCAGTAAAAAAAAATAGCTGTAATTATTGCAAGTATGACCTCATAGTTATGAGTTTGATGTCAACAATACTTTAGAAAGCACTTTAAAATGCTATACTAGGGATGGGGAGCCTGACTCTCTCTCTCTCTCTCTCTCTCTCTCTCTCTCTCTCTATATATATATATATATATATATATATATATATATATATATATCTCCATGCAGTGAATGAAATAGTACATGTCCTCATGTTATGCACTAAAGACTTGGGGCTTGGGATAGACCTTCTTCCTCTGGCAGCACCAGCAATGAATTCAAAAGCCCTTGGATGAACAGCATGTGCTCTGAAAGACAGATGACTCAAGGAGGTATCAAAGATGTGTCCAAGGATATTGAATAAAATCATTTTATAAAATATGAGTAGAAAGAACCCCCACTATTTCTAAGCATTCAGTTATTTAAAGGATGTGTATATATGCTTAGTAAATTGAACACTTAGAGTCATTTGGTCATTTTGTCCACATCCCTAAATGTTTTTTTTTTTTTAATCTTTATTTATTTTTGAGAGAGAGACAGAGTATGAGCAGGGGAGGAGCAGAGAGGGAGACACAGAATCTGAAGCAGGATCCAGGCCCCGAGCTGTTATCACAGAGCCCAACACGGGGCTCGAACTCACGAACCGTGAGATCATGACCTGAGCCAAAGTCAGAGGCTCAACCGACTGAGTCACCCAGGCGTCCCAGCCTAAATGTTTAATTATCCAGTTCGTTTAGAACATTTTTTGTTCTTCTCTGGAAAATATGTGACTGCCTCATTTGAGGTTACTTATTCTTGGATACATATAATCCAAAATAAAAAGAATATAAAACTGTAAAATAGTATAAGAATATCCAAAAAATTCCATTAAAAAACTCTTTCAAACTAATGAATTTGAAATAATTTAAAAGAATATCAATTTTTATGTTTGTGATTCAGATTTTAGTTACAAAAATATTGGTATACTTTTTATTTAACCAAGTATGTTTTATTTCCCCTCTTTTTAAAATTTACATATGTATGCATAAAGTCTGGAAAAATATGTACCAACACAATCTCTGAGTTTCAGGTTTAAAATGATTTTTAAATGTATATAAATGCCATGGGATACATTATAAAAATATTTTAGTCAATTAAAACACACACATGTACACGCACACCCATGCACACAAAATAAAACCCATGGCCTTCTATTACTCTCTCAAAACAACTGAAAAACAGA
Organism: Felis catus; assembly: GCF_018350175.1. Classification (NCBI taxonomy): domain Eukaryota; kingdom Metazoa; phylum Chordata; class Mammalia; order Carnivora; family Felidae; genus Felis; species Felis catus. The sequence goes on along the minus strand of NC_058372.1, from coordinate 26,691,275 downwards.
ATTATACAGGTAGATTGGAAATCTTACAAAATTTCAGGGTATAGAATCTTTACTACTATTCTTAAAGTACTATATTATATCTCAAGATGCTCAATGTGTTTTTTCTTATAGTATTGCCAAATATCTTCACAATTTCTATTTGCCAAATATTATGTCAAAGTAAACTTGACAAAGTCAAATTTGCTTAAAATAAGAACAACATATTGTTAATCTCATGCTTTAAAATATGTACTCAAAATAACCTATGCAATATTTTATTTTATCTTCATTTTAAAAAAGTACAGATAATGTGATGTTCGTAAGTTTGAAGATATGGTCTGTTTCTGTTATGCTCTGGAGCTGAAGGTGATAAGAAAAAAAAGTTTTCAAAAGGAAACATAAAAGAGACCATTTATTGATTTATATAATCTTTAACTTAAGAATGTAATCCTCAGGATATAATAAATAGACTCTGAAAACGACTGTGATAATTTGTTAAAGAAACAAACCTATGGCTAGGTTATGGGGAGGCTGCTGTGTCAGGCTGCTAGAAAGTGGAGGCGGTTGGGAGTTTAAGACCTACGTTCACGCCTGGCTTTTGGACAGTTCCTGAACTTCTGTGATCTTTATCTCTCGCACTTAACATGGGAATAATAGTACCAACTAGTGCTATCCTGAAGACTGATTAAATGAGGTTACTCATAGGAGAGCTTTCCAAAACCTCTGATATACAATATAAACATTAGGTATTATTACTGTTATTCCTGTTTGTTTATTCAACAAACTTTTACTTACAATATACCATGAGATCAAATTCTTCCCTTCTTTATTTCTGGTGAAAACAAGGTGATTAATTTTCATGTGTACAGAGATTCTCTGATCATCTCTATTATCCCTGCCCACACAGAACAAACCAGGAAAAAGAGATGTTGTAGGAACAAATACCTTGGGGAAGGAACATTATGGCTAAAATGCCAGTGTAACAGAACTTTCTGCTATTACTGTGTATCAGAGCCACCGGTCCTCAGAATTACAGAAATGAGTAGCCTCAAGCTTTGGTTTTGGACATATTGATGACCAGCGGGGTGGGTCTTCTCTTTTTCCTTCAGGGTCACCTCAGAGAAGGCCCACTGCTGAAGCTGACATACTATCCACCTCTGTGGTGGAGGAACTGCATTCACCTAACTTTTCCTAAGCCTCACATTCAGATCCACAGAAGAGTGGTCTCAGTTTGCAGTATATGCCCAGATGTTCAGCAGAACGGATGGAAAAAATTAAGGGCCTAAAAAAGAGTGAGGCTTGAAAGCACACCTTCTTTTGTCAAGTTGTCCATTATCCTCTTTTGACCTTGGATATCTACATAAAAGCACTTTTTGGAGCGAAAAAATTTAAGACCTATCCAACATGGGTCATTTGTAATCTTAATCTACTGGGAGAGATTTAAAGACTAAAATGGCTGGCAGGTGCACTGTTTCATTGGCCACCTGGCACAACAGATCTTTACCACGTATATTCCGGGATGTGGATTTTAGAGAAATTTCACATTTTTTTTTTGAGAAATGCTTCCTCCAGGGAGTAAAATTATACAATTATTATAGATCTAAAGTTATAAGATCTATATGCAAAGTCCTTTGAAGCAAATTATCACGATTTAGATGCCAGCCACATCCACTTGCTCTCTTATATGACTGGACCATGTAACTGGCTAACGTCCTGCTCCAAGTATCTATAATACAGCTATAACATCTATAACACATACTCCCAGTATCTATAATACTACTATAATATCTATAGCACATACTTGTATGCAGAATTATCTCTTTAAAAAGTCCTCAGGTAGCTAGCTCTGTAAAACAATCTACATCAGTTTGCTGTTCAGGGACATTCTTCCATTTTTACAACCATGGGTGTTCTAAGGGATGATGTGATGCGTTAACCCTCAAGAACATAACCAGCAACCCCAGGGGAATTCTTGGCTCTGCACATGTACTCCATTTTGTACAGATATAGACATGTGACATCCAGTCCTGTGGGGCTATGCTCTAACATTTCTACTGGCCACACAAAACTTTGTGTGAAAAAGTAAGTTGCATTCACAAAAGTGTGAGAAAGGTGAGATGAAAAATGCCAATGTACATGTTAATGTTCTTAACAGATATTATTTAATCCCTAGAAATGTGAATTTTAGTATAAATAAACCCAGTGCACTTTCTGCAGAATCTAGTGGAGAACCACGTAAATAGATACGTGAAAAATAGCATTTAGAAATACAATTTATAAGACTCGAAAAGAGAGAATATATTCCCAATAGATAGATACTCAAGTGAGCAAATGATAGAAAGTGGGGTATGTAACAGTCCTAACTTTTTTAAACATACCCAGGCCTAAAGCTGTCATCACACTCACCACTGCTTATTGTGATTGATCTCACTGAGCATGTCCAGTGACCATGTAAGGTCAGAGGCTGCAGTGTATTCATTTTGTTACCCATCCCCAGCAAAACAATGAATTCTCAATAAATGGGTGGTATTCGGTAAATACTTGTTAAATAAATTAGTACAAAAAGTTGTGAATAAAGAAAAATGAAAAAAGAATTCAAGGATTATTTCTAAAATCTAGTTATGGACATAGAAAATATAAGAATTAACTGGGTATTTCTATTTAAAAAGGTATTGGGTACAAAATATAGAAAAATATTTAGATATAAGTGAGAAGGACAACTTGACTGCAAGAGGGGCAAACCACTAAAAAGGTCACCAAGGAAAGTGGCTGAGTTTCTCAGAATTGCCAGAAATCTTTCTAAAGTATACCTGCAGAGTTTGAATACTGACTGAAGGTATTCTAATATATTATTATTATTGCAAATAAGGAAGCAAGCTGGCTCGGCGAGTACACTTAAAGTGAACCCAGAATTATGAATAAATGTAGGCATTTTTACGTTGCCTACAGAAACGTAAATAAAACATAAAAGATATTTCTTCAAGAAAGAAATGTATTCATCTTTCTCTTCATGTTAGTCAAGTTTTTTATACTGAGGTAACATAGAGAAGTTCCTTTCACTATAGATTTTCTCTTACTTTTACTTCTCTGTGCTTAAGTAGTAGAAAACCCAGTACTTTATGACAGATTGATCTACTAACTTGCCAGGGCAAGCACAGGACAGATGGTTTCAGTTGATCAATCTGGAAATGGGCTGCATGTCTAAGACATCTCTTAACACTTTCCTTCATGTAGTGAGTTCTGATCTAGGCATTATGCATGAGACACAGAAGAGTGCTCCAAGAGGTGGCAAGTTCTATAGGTACTGGCAGTCTAGCCTTTCTAGGTGACAAAAAGTAGATCCTGGTTCTGTAACGAAAGGGCCTGGGGAGGCACTACTCATTTTGCTTCATGAACATACAACCTCATTCCACACCTGAGATATGGAAGAGCTCTTTGATAAACATGAAGAGGGATAAACATGAAGAGGGATAAACATGAAGAGGGATAAACATGAAGAACTAATTCATTAGTTCTATTATCTGACAAATATTTGAGTTGTTATGTATAACAGTAAGTAATGATGTATTTTCTTAAATAGCACTTGTATTACAGGGTAGTAAGGCAGAGTCTGAAAATAAAAAGGAAGGGAAAGAAAGTTTATGAAAGTATTTTATTGTTATAAGAAAAAAATTTAAAAGTAATTGGGCTAAGTTGGGGCTTACTATTCTTATTTTACCCAATATTGCTTAATAACCTTCCTTTACCTAGTATTGCAAGCATACTGCTTTGTTTCCTAGCCATTTCAGTTAATATCCAAACAGCTGCTAGAGTTGATTATTTCTGCCAAAGTAACCAGAAAGTATGCACTAACATGGTTATCTTTCAAAGCAAAGATTGAAGGCAAAATGGTTGTTTCAATATTTTCCCAATTACAACCAAATTCCGTTAATATACTTAGACAATCACTAGAAACAAAGATAATTCCAGCAACAGAAACAACGCCCCACATCCGGTTGGAAATCTCAGTCACTATCTACCCATGACAAGGTATCTGTGTATTCTGATGGACACTGAAATTAAAAAGTAGATACATATCCCTATTAGGTAGTGACAGTACTTAATAGAAAAATTAAACTAGGAAGGAAGGCTATAAATTGTTGATGAGATATGATAGCAGAAATCAAACAGGAAGAAACAATAAAAACATTCTATTATCTTGACAATTTTAGACTGAACCAAAGGTAAAATAATTCCTGAAGTATATTTCCTAGATGCAAAATGATGAATTTTTAGAAATGGGTGCTCTTCTCAGTAAAGAAGGCATTCATCTATTAAAAAAAAAAAAAAAAACAAAACAACTAGGCAGGAGGAAAAGGCGGGGAGGGCATTAAGAAATCAAATAGGCTGAACTTATTGGAGAAGCAGCCTTTTCCTGCAGAACTAGAACCAGTGATACAGAAACTAACCTTGGGACATATATCCAGAACATGGAAGAAGTGAGTAAGGAGATGAAACAAAAACAAAGAGAAGCTATAATACTCTATACTACATTTTAAACTATTTGCAGACAAGCTCCTGTTTTGAAATCAAACTTGTAAGAACAGATATTTTTAAAAATCATTAAGTAATTTTTAAAAAACAAACTGAGATTGAAAATTAAAATGGCTTACTTTCTAGGCAAAAAGCAGGGTGAATATAGGTTTAAGTAAAGCAATTTCAAATAAATTCCTAAAGTACATCATCATAAATCTCTGCCATGTAGCCTTGCAAGGGCAACAGTGACTAGTCAAAAGAAATGACTCTGAAGAGACAATGAGTTCTCCTTAAAACTTCAAAGATTTGATTAAAATAAGAGCCACATAAATGAGACAAATTTATCTACCGAAAATGGACTGTTCTGTTTTTCAGTAAACCTCTCATCTCTCATCTCATTGTTTCAGCAGGACGGCTCCAACTCTCATCCCAGAAATCCTACTGAGTTTACTGGAAATAACAGGATTCAGATTACTCAAATGGTCAAGAGCATCTGCTTTCCTGCAAGATGCACAGCAGGATGAAGCAAAAGACATCATTCAAGACCTGGCAAGTCGACCAACAGTCCGACAGAGATCTGGCAAGGATTGTAAGTAGAAGGAAGCCTACATACTTTCAAGAATCACAGAGAAAGAGCAGTGTGATTCGAAGTCTTGCAGCTATAGAAAAAGTTAATACAGTCTTTTCCCAGATAAGGTCCTATGTCAAGGAAGCTTCATCCACAAAAGATCATCAAAATGATTATTTTTGAACACACACATAAGTAGGTTTATTTATGGTGAGTATTTTATTTTTAGAACTTCTTTTCTAAATCAACCAAGGAAGGCATTGGTTTAAAAACATGGGGTGGCATTTTCAAACTGGAACATACAGTTTATGCTGTCTAAATTAAGCATATTTACCAGGCAGCAGGGGGATGAGAATTCTTTACAATCCTTGGTCCCTCAAAACTGGAGGAAGAGAAAATCCCTGCACAGTACTCTCAAGTGAGGTTGACCAAGGAGCTATTGAATTGTTGTTCTTGTTGCTGTTGTTTGTAGAGATACAATATTACTTAGAAATACAAATGTTGGTTATAACTAAAATCATCCTCCATTTAGTTTAGCATGTATGAGGATGCGCATGTATGTGTGTACATGAGCGCACACACATATATTCAAATATTAATAAAAGGCTGGAATGAAATAGACCAAATATAATCAGGAGTGCTCTTTTGGTGCTCTTAGGATAGGATGACAAGTTGACAAAAGTTTCATATTTTGCAATTAGAATGATTGTGACTCAGGATCACTTAGAAAGAAGGAGAAATAATGAAATGAAAAAAACTCCACATTTGGACTTAGGAAGGAAATAAAAACTCTAAAATTCAATCTTAAACTCAATGCAGTTAGCAATACCTGGCAAGTGACCTACAGTCAGAATCTGTGATCAAGAGAATCCTAACACAGTTTTTTGTTTCTGATTATTTGATAAGCATGGCTTATAAATATGGCTACAGATAGGATCTTAAAATTCTGTGGCTCTTGAATTTGTTATCTGATGATATCCAAGAATAGATTTATAAGGACAAGGCAATACAACATAACAGAAAAAAGTATGGATTTTATCCAATTCAGAATTCCTTTGTTTTTACAGTTATATGCCTTAGAGCTTAGCTCCATTTTTTTCATCTGCAGAAAAAAAGAGTTAATAATATATATCATGCATGCACTTGTGAAGATTAAACACACAGTATAATGAATTAGCCTGGTTCATAGTAGCTCATAAAATAGTAGCTATGCTGGCAGTAGCAGTACAAGCCATTACCAAGAGAAAAAGGTCACTCTTTTTACACATATGCAATTTATGACATTAAAGATAAACACAGGAATTTAAGAAACAAAACAGATGAACATATGGAAAGAGGGGGAAAAAAGAGAGGGAAACAAACCACAAGAGACTCTTTTTTTTTTTAATTTTTTTTAACGTTTATTTATTTTTGAGACAGAGAAAGACAGAGCATGAACGGGGGAGGGGCAGAGAGAGAGGGAGACACAGAATCGGAAACAGGCTCCAGGCTCTGAGCCATCAGCCCAGAGCCCGATGCGGGGCTCGAACTCACGGACCGCGAGATCGTGACCCGAGCTGAAGTCGGACGCTCAACCGACTGCGCCACCCAGGCGCCCCAAGAGACTCTTAAAGATAGAGAACAAACAGGGGTGATGGAGAGAGGTAGGTGGGAGATGGGCTAGATGGGTGATGGGTATCAGGGAAGGCACTTATTGTGATGAGCACTGGGTATTGTATGTTAAGTGATGAGTCATTGAATTCTACTCCTGAAATGAATATTTCACTGTATATTAACTAAAATTTAGCTACAATAAAATAAAATAAATAAAATAAATACATGCACTAGACCTTTTTTCTTAAAAAATATAATTTTATGAATTAGTCACAATTTTTTATTGGTCTATTTTTTTATATATAATCAATGGACTTGATTTTTATCATTTTTTAAAGTTTACTTATTTATTTGAGAGAGGCAGACAGTGCAAGTGGGGGAGGCACAGAGAGAGGGAGAAAGAGAATCCCAAGCAGGCTCCCTGCTGGTGCAGAGCCCAAAGCAGGGTCTGAACTCATAAAACTGTGAGATCATGACCTGAGCCTAAACCAAGAGTTGCTTAACTGACTGAGCCACCCAGGCACCCCTAATCACTGGATTTTAAAAGTTAGTAATTGGGGCACACGGGTGGCTTAGTCAATTAAGCATCTGACTTGGCTTCAGTTCATGGTTTTGAGCCCTGCTTTGGGGTCTTCAGTGACAGTGGAGAGCCTGCCTGGGATTCTGTCTCTCCCTCTCTGCCCCTTCCCAAAGTGCATGTGTGCTCAGGCTCTCTCTCTCTCTCAAAATAAACTTAAAAAAAAATGCTTAAAAAAGTTAGTAATAAAAAGAAGTAAAATAAAACACAAATTAAATATCTTAAAGACTAATTTAAATAACAAAATGATTTTTCTACATCTATTACAAAATAGATTTTGAAAGCTTCTAGAAAGGCTCACAGATATATCATCTATTTACTCTAATACCCTGTCTTAATGAAAAAATTTAGGTGAATCTTTAACTCACATAGACACAGATTAAGGAACAGAGATGCAACTAAAAGTCAGCACCCAGAGACTTTTCTTCCTACCTAAATATGTACAAATTATTTTGCATATTAAGCCAAATTATTTTTAAAAATTCATTAAAATATTAATATTTATATTTTAATGTTAATTTAATTTAAACATCAAATATACTAAAAAACACTTTGATCTCATATGTTTTAAGTTCTTATTAGCAAAACAAAATTTATAACACTCAAGTACATTATTACATGTCTATTTAATCAAAACTAAATATTCTTCAATTACCTATGTAATATTTAGCATGCAATTTCCAACTAGTGCAGATTTTGGTATAATGGAATTATAATTAGAGCAAGAGGTTCAATTTACGGAAAAGGCCATGATCGACCTGCACATGGGAATGTGAATCACACAGTCATTGTCCTTCTATCCCTTGCATCTTACTTTTCTCACCAACTGGTCCCAAGTACCCAATCAAATATCTATGTGAAAATCAGATCCAGACAACGATTTACGAAACTTACATAGTTGAGAACTTCCTTTATAAAATTATAAAGAACAAAAGAACACTGCCAACAAAGGAAAATGTGACATAAGAGCAATTTATATATAACTCAAATCGTCAATATTTAATAAAAAGCACAAATCCCAGAGTCCTAGGGAGGAAATGATGTAGCGTCAACCAGGGAAAGCCTACAAATAGGACTGGTAGTCAGTTATGTCTTCACCAAAGTGGCATTTTTGCCAATAAGACTCTTGGCAGCCCTTAGGGGGCTAAGCTAGTACAATTTACCAAATATGGTGGGGAATGTGAAAACATCACAGATATTAGCATTTATTTTTGAGGCTAACATAATGCAGTCCACAGGCTTGCCATCGGAGCCTGCAGCCACTAAGTGATAACTGAAGCAGTGGAATGCAAATAATCCATTGGTTCACATTAGTGTCACGCTCATTTGTAAATGTTCTCAGTCCCCTTCTGGCCCTTAGGGTACCTCACTTGCTTTTTAGGGGCATAACTCATGGGCAGTATATTTAAAAAGGAGTTAAATTGTGAGAGCACCAGCTAGCAATGATTTACTCATTAAAAAGTGCATTAGGCTACAGTGCCCTGAGTCGTTTGACCTTGTAGCTGATCACTTCTAAATTGCTTGAAAAGAAGTTAGTTATTTACCTACTGGCAGTGGCTCAAGATTTATCTATTTCAGGCTACAAAGTTCTATCATTTATCAGTAAGCTCCCCACTCAATGTTGAATTCTGAAATGCTGATTTAACTATAGGAGGAAACTATGTTGAAACAAGTGAAAAATGAATATAGAACTCTGATAAAACAGGAAATATTTAAGAAATCTGGCACCTCTCCTCAGAGAAGTTAAAAGGACGTTGCAGATAATTTATGGATTTAAGGGGATAAAGCCCTTGTTATAAAGAAATAGGGTCAGAAGGCCCTGAGCACTTGACCCAGACACGCCATATTGGACTTCTGATTCTGGAAAAGAGCAAAACTCTGTAATTTATTAGAAAAACCTGCATGGAAATTAATTTACAGCCTAGTTATCTCCATGTGACAGAGATAAATATAATTATTTCTCATTCTGAAGTTGAAAAAGGAAAGCTATCTTAGAATAAGTGGATTCTCCCACTCATTCTCTTTCTGCTTGTTTATCTTGATCATATATCAAATTAATGTGTCTATGAATCCAAGTAAAGAAGTCAAGTGTTTAATCTGAACTTTCTGTCACTTTCTCATACCAAAGAAGAGTAGGAGAAATGGTGGAATACATCTAAACTAACATTGGCTAGAGACTACAAAGGCAAAGGAACAAACCAGTGTTTTCATAGTGCTAAAAACAACCCTGAATTTTTAATTCATAAAGATCACAGCGGAAAGTGACCAGGTAATATCATGATTGTTCCTTGGCCTCCAGGCTCCCTAGGTGTCAAAGGGCAAACAGAGTCCATTTTGCCAGTCTGTGGGCTGTCTGCTTCCTCTCCAATGTTTTCCATCCTTTCCCTCCTCCTATGTTACCACCCACCTGTCATTCCTTAAGAGACACCCGTCCTTTGGTCTGGAGAATGAAGCCCACAGACTTCATTTAGACCACTTCTATGGTGGGCCAGCCAGGCCACTGGACGGCCATCCAGTCACAGTCAGTGGGTCCAGCATTGCCCTTTCCTCTTGTTCTATACCTCAAAAACAGAGGAGACTTCTGAACTCCTGGGGCTACACTGACAAATCAGACTTGCATGGCTCCCATACTGCTTTGATTACTGCTGTCTGCAGAAATGCAAAGGACAGGGTGAACCAGAGTGACTTAGCTGGGAATCACAGCATGCTATTCAAAGTGAATGTTTTTGTAATTTATAAAAAATTTCCTGCTTGGTCATTTGTCTGAGAAAAGAAGAAAAGTTATGGTATTCTTCCCCCCTCTTCCCAAAACGTAAAAGCAATGCCAAGAATGTCCCCTAAAAATATAACATTAATTTCCAACTTCAAGAACGTAACATACTGCCATCAAGTTCAATCTCCATCAGAAATCCATTAGGGTATATACTTTTAGGACCTATCAAATCATTCTTTCTCAGTTGTGTAATTCTGTTGGAATTTTACTGTAACAAGCACTAAAATATCAATGGAAAAAGGATAATGACTAGAAATGGCAAAGATTTTATTCTGCAATAAATCAAATAACTTCATCACATATCAGAGATGGAAAGGTAAACTTAAGTTAGAGACCCTGTTCTGTAACAAATAGGCTTTGTATTACAAAGACATTTCATTTACAGTGGCATATATAAATCTGATAGCTACTTCATTAACAGCATCCTAAATAAGAAAATGTACTGTTAGGATTACTTGTCAGTGCTTCTTACTCTGACCCAGGAATTTTGCAGTGAACAATGACCACTTCACATTGTGCCTTATCTACTTCATTGCAATTAATTACAACTTTTTTTTTTTAAATCAAGAACAAAAGAAGTACTTTTTATTACATTTATCAACACCAATGACTGAGGGTAAAAAGACTAAAGAGTGCATGTCAGAGGTAGTACTGCCTGGTTACTGTAATAAATGGTTAGATTGGACTCTTTTAGCAAATAGTAAACTTTATCACAGCAGCTTAGACTTTAATTTGAATAAAGGATTAAATCAGCAGAGTTCATTCTTAGTTAGCTCTCATTAACAACTGGAGAAAAGTTTTCTTCTTTTTTTTTCTGTTTTTTCTTAGATTTTCACTCCACTTTAAGTTATTGAGCATTTAGTGATGTTCCAGGCTCTGTATTTACATGCATGTTCTCATTTATTCATCATAACAACCACATAAGTAGCTCTATCTTACCCATTTCACAGATGAGAAAACAGAGGCAGAGTGAGATTGCCCTAGATTAGAACCAATGATAGTCCATTCTAGGGCTTTATTCTTTATCAATTATTTACAAGCTATATTTTTCAATAATACTTTTCCAGTAATACTAACAAAAACCTTGCAAGTAGAGATTATTATTACCATTTTATTTTTATTTTTTATTTAAATCCAAGTTAGTTAACATTTAATAATGTTTCCAGGAATAGAATTTAGTGATTCATCACTTACATATAACACCCGGTGCTCATCCCAACAAAGGCTCTCTTTAATGCCCATCACCCATTTTAGAGCTGAGACCACATATTTAGAGACACTTACAACACCGTATTCAAGTGCATAAGAGGCAGTGCTGGACCCTGAGTTTACCAAATCATGGGCCTCTAGCAGGGAAGAGTCCAGTCCCCAATGTTAGAAACTGCACAGATTTTGGAAACACTTTACAAAATGACAACTTATCAACAACTAAGATAGATTTTTCATTAAGTTAAGAAAAAAAAAAAAAAAAAGATTTACTGTAGGTAATGCCTATCTCCAAAATAGAAAGAAGGGGCTATGGAGGTAGAGGTAGGTGGTGTACTAAGTGTTTATAATGTGTAGATCCAGAGTTTTACTTTGTTATGAGTTTTCTTCTGCTCTGAACTAATTATCAGTCATTCCCCTCTCTGGCTCCTTTCCCTCAACCTCTAAATCTTAAGATTTTCGCTTCTTTTTTTTCTTTTTTTAAACTTTTTAAGTATTTCTTTTTCTTTTTTTTTTTATTTTTTTTCAGCGTTTTTATTTATTTTTGGGACAGAGAGAGACAGAGCATGAACGGGGGAGGGGCAGAGAGAGAGGGAGACACAGAATCGGAAACAGGCTCCAGGCTCCGAGCCATCAGCCCAGAGCCCGACGTGGGGCTCGAACTCACGGACCGCGAGATCGTGACCTGGCTGAAGTCAGACGCTTAACCGACTGTGCCACCCAGGCGCCCCAAGTATTTATTTTTCAAGGAGAGAGAGAGAGACAGAGTGTGAGCAGGAGAGGGACAAAGCGAGTGGGAGACACAGAATCCGAAGCAGGCTCCAGGCTCTGAGTTGTCAGCACAGAGCCTGATGTGGGCCTTGAACCCTTGAGCTGTGAGATCATGACCTGAGCTGAAGTCTGACACTTAACTAAGCCACCCAGGCAGGCGCCCCTTAAGATTTTCCTTTCTAAACAACATCATTATCATTATCAACAGGAGAACCTCCCTTCAGCCTAATTTCTTTTTTCTTTTTCCACTACCTTCTTTAAGCCTCATTCATTAAAATTTTGTATCTGGCTTTTCCCCCCCTTCTGCACTTAACTGTAAAATTACAATCTCCCAAACCAAGCCAATTGCATATTTGGTCATTCCAAATTTACCTTTATGAACTACCTCCTCTATGTATTCACCTCTCCCCTTCCTTTCAATTATTCTGTACTGTTAACTGTTCTCTCATTATCTCTCAGACCATTCTTCTGACTTCTATCCTTAAAAAAATAGTTGTGTGGGATGCCTGGGTGGCTTAGTGGGTTAAGCATCTGACTCTTGATTTCCACTCAGGTCATGAACTCACACTTTGTGAGACCAAGCCCTGTGTTGGGCTCCCCCCTGACAGCGTGGAATCGGCTTGGGATTCTCTCTCTCCCATTCTCTCTGCCCCTTGCGCACATGTGTGCATGTGCTCCCTCTCTCTCAAAATAAACAAACATTAAAAACAAAAAATACCTGTGTCCTCAGGTTGTGCAAGTAACTTCATTAGTTTTACTCTGCATTCTCCCTTGGATACTTGATTCACTTCCCCAGCTTCACCCACTCCTCTACAGAGGGCTCCAGAGGTTTCCCTTTTGCCCAGACCTCTCTCCTGGGTTCCCTGGACTTCACCCTTGTATATACTTTTGGTTTCCCAAGATTAACATTTTAATTTCTTTTAAAAGCATCTTCATTGAGGGGTGCCTGGTTGGCTCAGTCGGTTAAGCGTCCGACTTCGGCTCAGGTCATGATCCTAGGATTGGTGGGTTTGAGCCCCGCATTGGGCTCTGTGCTGACAGCTCAAGAGCCTGGAGCCTGCTTCGGATTCTGTGTCTCCCTCTCTCTCTGCCCCTCTCCGACTCATGCTCTGTCTCTGTCTCTCCCAAAAATAAATACACATTAAAATTTTTTTTAAAAAAAAGCATCTTCTTTGATATATAATTCCCACACCATAAAATCCACCCATTTGAAGGTTACAATTCAATGGGCTGGGGTATATCGCAGGGTTGTACAACCATCACCACAATCCAAGTTTGGAACATTTACCTTCCCCAAAAGAAATCCCACATCCATTAGCAGTCATTTTCATCCTTGGTGTCCATCCTAGGCAACCCCTAATCTAATTCACATCTCCACAGTTTGCCTATTCTAGACATTCTGTATAAATGGAATCATACAACATGGTGCCTTTTAGGTCTGTCTTCTTTTGCTCAGCATAATCTTTTCAAGGTTCATCTTGGCTGTCACCTGTATCAGTACTTCATTCTTCTTATGGTTGCATACTGTGCCATTATATGGAGATACAGCAGTCCCCCATTATCCACAGTTTTGCTTTCCACAGTTTCCATTAACATAGTTCAGGAGATCAACTGTGGTCCAGAAGATGATCCTCCTTCTGACACACAGTCAGAAGGTCCGTAGCAGCCTAATGCTACATCTCAGTGCCTACGTCACTCCTCCCGCTTCACCTCATCACATGGGAATTTCAACATCTCACATCATCACAAGAAAAAACGGTATAGTAAGATACTATGAGAGACAGATCGAGACCACATTTGCATAACTTTTATTATGGTATATTGTTATAATTGTTCTAGTTTATTATCAATCTCTTATGTGCCCAATTTATAAATTAAACTATATTTAACATTTTGAGGAACTGCCAAACTGTTTTACAAAGTAGCTGAATCATTTTACGTTCCCACCAGTGATGAATGAGGGTTCTAGTTTCTCTACATCCTCACTAATACTTGTTATGGGTCTGTCATTTTGATTACAGCCATTCTTGTGGGTGTGAAGTGGTATCTCACTGTGGTTTTGATTTGCATATCCTTAATGACTAATGATGCCTTGTCATGTGTTTATAGATCATGTGAATACCTTCTTTGGGGAAATGTCTATTTAAATCCTTTGTCTATTTTTAATTGGGTTATTTGTCTTAATTATTGAGTTATAAGAGTTATTTATATATTCTGGTTTTTATCAGACAGACAATTTGCAAATATTTTCTCCCTTTGGTGGGCTGCTTTTGCATTTTCTTAACGGTGTCCTATGATACATAAAATCTTTTAATTTTGATGAGGTCCAGTTTCACTACTTTTCCTTTTGTTGCTTGTGCTTTAGATGTCACATTTAAGAAGGCTTTGCTTAACTAAGGGTTGGAAAGATCTTCTCCCATGTTTTCTCCTAAGAATATGATAGTTTTGCACTCATATTTATGTCTACAATCTATTTTTGAGCTAATTTTTGTGTACAGTATGAGGTTCTTTCCCCACCAAATCGTCTTGGTACCCTTGTTGAAAACCAATCAATCATAAATGCATACACTAATATTCTAGAAATTAGTTCACTCCTGATTTTTTTTTAAACTGGCACCACCATCTATTCTCTTGTTCAGATATGGGGAGTCATCTTTGATTCTTTCTGTTACCTCCCATGCATAAACGTTTGTCAAGCCTTGTAGTTTCTACTTTTGCAAGTTGTTTTCATTTAGTTCTTCCTTTACATTCTGATATTGTCCTAAATCAAATATTCACTACTGTTGACCTCTACACAGTTGAGAAATAAATCCATATCTAACCCGGTGTACTGACCGAGCTGTTCCAAACCAAAGCTATCACACCTTAGCTAATCAAAGCAGAGGAGTCTGATGTGCTGGGTTGTGGAATAAACTGGAGGTAGGTATGACGATGTTAGAGCAAGGGCCTACTCATATTTCTTGGTCTAACCCCCAAACTTCTAGAATAGGTTATGCTAACTTAGAAAAGTTTTAGTGGTAGATTAGAAATGTCTGACCTATTTTTAAAAAGTTATTAACATAATAAATATTTGAGCTCCTAATTAGCCAGACAGGCTCTTTTTTTTTTCCCAGCTTTACATGACTACATCAATACCTCTTCTAGATGCTGAAATGGCTAATGAGACCAAAGAACTTCACAAATTTAAATGACTGTCAATATTTAGTATATATGTCAAAATGATATAGCTAAATGTGTAAATTGTTTTTTTTAACGTTTATTTATTTTTGAGACAGAGAGAGACAGAGCATGAACAGGGGAGGGGCAGAGAGAGAGGGAGACACAGAATCTGAAACAGGCTGCAGGCTCTGAGCAGTCAGCAGAGCCCGACGCGGGGCTGGAACTCACGGGCCGTGAGATCATGACCTGAATCGAAGTCCGAGGCTTAACCGACCAAGCCACCCAGGCGCCCCAATGTGTAAATTGTTATAGTCAAAAATTTGCTTATTATTTTGACATCACAAATTCCATATATATGAGAAGCAACATAGTAAAGATATAAGTGGCACCTATTAAACTATGCTCATATTTAAATACATTTATTTTGGGAGAAATGGAAATATACACCTGAAGAGAAAAAGAATGACACACACAAAATTTTTACCTAGAAGTACATCCTTCCTAGACTTTGAAATTAATCAGGCTTTGGAATGTACACTCTGCCTGTATGCATTTCAATAGCATATCTTTTTATCAAAGCCTACAATAAATCCACTTTTAATTAACCGTTTAACACCCCATATGAATTACTTAAAAATAACTTTTGGATCTAATAGACTCAAATTTAGCAGGGTGGCTTTAAGTTCAATGGTGCTTGCAGAAGGGAAGTGTTACTATTTTTTACCCCCAGCCGTGTAAATGTGAACATTTGATGCCTTGGCCTACTTTAATTAGATATGCATTCTCACTCACAGCTGCAAACTGTTTCCCCTTCCTATGGCTGCTCCCAGATAAGACCATGCAATTTTGCCTGAGCTCTAAACCTCATCCTGGGCACTGCTGCCTATTTCCCTCCAGCTGCTGGTAGAGAGCCCCATGTTTATACCAGTGCTGCAGTTACACGAAAGCCAAGAAGAGAAGCCCCAAAGAGAGGGACAAAAGTGCAAGACTCAAAACTGATTTTCAGGTTTAGCTCCCCCACCCTTCTCCTCCCCATTCTACCTCAATTGAAGAAAACGGAACAGGGGCCAGGTACAGGAGAAGGAAGGAACACCAGGAAGAGAATTACAAAGGGTTCTCATCTTCTGTCTCTGACTGTCTACCCCCGTTGCAACTTACTCTACCCTCTTCTTCATTTTCAGTTGCCATTTTGGGCTTTCTTCACAAATTGAATCCTGTTTTCCAAATTGGCCAGTGAAAAGTTTTTGCCATGTTGAAATCATTTCCAGAGCTAAATCGGGAAACCTGAGGCAGCCGGGCAATCTTACAGCTGGCTGGAATGTGGCTTGCAATAAAAGGCAGTGTGAATAAGGTGCATTGAAGCTAAATTGGATTCATGTGAAGGGCCGTTTATTCAGAGGGGGGTGGAGATGGAAGGAGAGGAATTAATGAATATAAGAAATTAAATTAGCTCAAGCAACCCTTTCAAAAACACACTGAAAAATATCTGACCTGCCATGAACCCTTTTACAAATCTGAGACCTTTGGGTTTAGACCACGGAAGCTCAGTGACATTCGTCTCCAAAGAAAGCCCTCTCTGGAAGGAAAGCACTTCTGAGTTAGATAAGACAGAGCCTGAAGGTGGCTGAGGGGAATGTGGTTTCCCCTGACTGCAATCAGAAGGATGGAAGGCACTGTTGTGAAAGTCAATACATAGCTGAGAGACAAGAGGTCACCCTAACCGATGAAAATATTTCATTAACTAATCAGAGAATACCTGACACAAAAATAAACCTGTCTTTTCATCTTAGCTATCACATTTTTCTTCAATGAAATGAAAAGAAATCATGACCTATCATGTTCTTGAAAAATTATTGATCAATTTATGAGCCTAATGCTTTAATTGATTGCAATAATATTTTACTCACATTTCTAATCTGATCTGACCGCCATGCTGAGAAAAGCCATGGGGAATTCCATTGGGAGAATGACGGCACAGTTACAGGCAAAAGGGTTTACAGACACACATTAATACTGTCCTATTAAAATAATCTCATTGTAGAAAACGTTTCCCTTCCTAAATAACCATCTAATTTTGATATTAAAACATTTAATATTAAAACATTAATAGGAGGGAATAATATTTCTTTACACTGAAACATCCATTTATCTCATTTTCACCTAAATCCTTCTCTTATTACATAGAAAGTAAGATGTTACATCTATTATTTTATTTCCATAATGAGATATCCTAGTAAGGGAATAGATACAATACAATACAATAGATACTACTGCTTGGCTATTCTGTGAAAAGCATTGGAAAGAAATAGTATAGAAGTAAAAAAAAATCTGTTTTTAGAAATCAAGTTTTTATGCAAAAGATTCTAAGCTCCATGGAGTTTGAGATTATGTCTTATGGTTCTCTCAAATATGCCCAGTGTCTACTGATAATTGGGGTCACAGCAATCAGACATTCAAAATATGTCTGGTTGGGCTATGGGATTTTACTTATTTTACTGATTAACAAAAAGCTTATTTTACAAAAATTACATCTCAAAGCAAATTCCAAACAAAAGGCATTCTTTTGTGTTCATCAGGCTCTATAATTTATTAACAAATTTGATCTCTTGTAGAATTTATATTCATCCCCATTTGAAAGTGGCACATTTTGAACCTGTTCAAAGGCCAGAGAGGTTCTAGGAGTCCTTACGGCACATTATTGTGGCACATTCTGGCAGTGGGAATAATTTTATTTCATGGGCTATGAATCTGGGAGGGTGTGAGGGTAGTGGTCCCTGGCTTGCCTGTCAAGCTTTTGGACGTGTGCGCAGCTAAACCTGGCTTCCATCTGCCACACACTGAAGAAGTCACTCTAGAAAAATGGACTGTTGGGGCGCCTGGGTGGCGCAGTCGGTTAAGCGTCCGACTTCAGCCAGGTCACGATCTCGCGGTCCGTGAGTTCGAGCCCCGTGTCGGGCTCTGGGCTGATGGCTCGGAGCCTGGAGCCTGTTTCCGATTCTGTGTCTCCCCCTCTCTCTGCCCCTCCCCCATTCATGCTCTGTCTCTCTCTGTCCCAAAAATTAAAAAAAAAAAAAAAATAGAAAAATGGACTGTTTTCCCCACTGTATTGTCTTTCCTTTTTTAGAACTTTATCTCACTTATCATTTTTCCCTGCCCATGATCAACCGTGATAAAGTTAACAAAACGATCCTAAGACCACCAAATGTGGTAGGGCAGCCCCAAAACAGGCGTCAGGTCTGAAGCGTCCATTACAGCAATCATGGACCACATGTGACCTTTAAGTTTACTTTAATTAAAACGAACATGATTGAAAATTGAGCTCCTGAGTTGACCAGCCACACTTGTGGTTGGTGTTACTGTACCAGACACTGCAGATAGAGAACATTTCTAATACTGCAGAATCTTCCATTAGGCAACAGTGCTCTAATTTCTTTCACCTTCTCCTATATAACTTCTAGCTAATACAGAGTAAAAATGGCACACAAAACAAGCTTGAGTGCCAATTATCTAGAGCCTTTTTGACACTAGTGCCCTGGCCAGCAGGCTTCTGCACAGCTTTCCATTCACATTCCACCCACACCCCCCTCTGCATTTCCAATCATAACCATCAAGTGCAGAGATGCAGAACTGATGTAAGTTTAAAAAGAAGAGAAAATTTGCATTAGTATCTTTTACCATTCAGTTCTCTCTTCGTTGGATTCAACTATTATTTCCCTCAGCCACAGGTCAGGCACTGAAGGCACAAAGGTTCCTTCCTAGCCTCAAGGAACACAATCTAGGAAGGATAGGAAAAGTAAAGCCACAATTGGAGAGTAATTTCCTAAAAGCCATAACAAAGGCACAAGCAGAGCTGTGGGGGCAGGGAGCTTGGCTTGGAAGGACCTCTCCCTAAGGGGCAGAAGCTAAGGCAGAGTTTCTCAAATGGGCACTAGTGACATTTTGGGCTGGATAACTCTTTGTTATCCCATGCATGGTAGGATGTTTAGCAGCATCCCTAGGTTTTACCCAGCAGAGGTGATAATCAAAAATGTCTCCAGACATTGCCAAATGTTCCCTGGGGGACAAAATCACTAACCTAAGGCCTTTAGGACACATTCATTATTTGCCCCAACAAAGTTCACTGAACAACTACTGAAAACTAACTGGTGAGGGTAATGGATGAGAGGACAAGGTCTTTATATTAAGCAACTTAAAGTCTAGTAGAAGTTGGAGTGAACAGGTAGGGTGTAGGTAGAGGGAATTTCAAGCGGGGGGAAAACTACATGCATGGAAGTACAGAAGGGTGACAAAACATGGGAACTTTACAGAATGGGAAAGGGTTGGTGCTTTGAGGGGAGAGGAGTGTGAATGACAGGAAGTAATGGGACCGGGGGAGGAAGCAGAGCCAGATTGTGAAGGTGCACCTGTATGTTGCATATTGCTGTGTCAAATTTAGAACTTATTGTAGGACACTTGAACAAGGGAATAACATGATCCAGATTATATTTTGAATGGTGATATAAACTTTGTGCCATCAAAGTATGACATACAAACCACAAGTGCTATCAAATACCTAAACTGTAGACAGGTTAAAAACCTTTTTCTAAGTAAAGATATTGAAGTTCCAAATCATAGGTGACTCTAATAGGGATGATCCGGAGACAGGGATTTAACTGGTGTCTTTGTAAGTGGAACACCTAGCTCCTAGGCTCGCTGTGGGGGGTGTGGCCAGGGAGGAGGAGGAGTGAGGATCTTTAGGATCACTTCCCACTTTGGGCTAAGGACAACTACACACATGGGGGTCACATGAACAAAGGCAGCAGATTCAAGAGGAGGAGCAGGGTGGCAGATGGGAGAAGTCTGTACCACTCGGGATAGATGTAAGGTCTCACTATACAGTGCTGGCTGAAGCATGGATTGGGCTTAGTACAAGGAGAGTAGACGGCACAGGAAGGCTGTGCAAATTTGCTAGGGTGGCTATAACAAAGTTCCACAGATGAAATGGCTTCAACAACAGACATTTATTTTTGTATAATTGTGGAGGCCAGAAGTCCAAGACTAAGGTGTCAACAGGGTTGATTTCTAGTTTCCTAGTTCCCAGGCCTCTCTCCTTGACTTTCAGATAGCCATCTTCTCGCTATGTCTTACGTGGCCTATAGCACTCTCCTCCTCATTTACTTTGTCCCAGAAACTATGGCTTGTTTCCTGTTCCTCAAATGAGTCAAACCTGTGCCTATTTTAGGGCTTTTGCACTTGCTGTTGCCTCTCTGCAGAGTGCCTGCCTGGCTCTCTGCTTTGCTGGCTCTGTCTCATCATCCAACTGTCAGCTTAAATGGCACCTCTTCAGAGAGGACTTCACCACTTTCACTGACTACCCTGTCCCAGCCACCCTGTCACAGCACCGTGCTGGACTTCCTCCAAAGTTGGGACAGTACTTTGTCTCTGAGAGTCTCCTCTCATTAAATTGTAAACTCATGGAAAGCAGCAACCTTGGCAGTGTATTCAGTGCAGTGCCCCCAATGCTGGGAGCAAAGCTTACACATACTTGAGGTAGAAAAAAAAGAAGGGGAGTGAGAGAAGAAAGGAAAGATAAGAATGCATGAAGGGGAGGGTCAAATGCAAATAAATAAGGTCAGTCCTATGAAGTGTTCAAAGACGTGACACTGTGGACTCTACTGATGACATTTAACAAGTTTTTTTAAAATGTTTATTTATTTTGAGAGAGAGAGAGAGAGAGAGCACACGAGCGAGCATGAGCAGGGGAGGGGTAGAAAGAGAGGGAGACAGAGAATCCCAAGCAGGCTCCACACTATCAGCACAGAGCCTGAGGCAAGGCTTGATTCCATGAACTGTGAAACCATGACCTGAGCCGAAATCAAGAGCCAGCCACTTAACTGAATGAGCCACCCAGGCACCTCTCTACTGATAACATTAATCTGAGCTGTGGTCTGGAAGTACTGGATGCTCAGTAAAGGTGGGGAGGAGCTGGCAGCTGCTCTCAAAGCAACATGGTGGTAAAGAGAATGAATGACCCAGAATCAGGAGACAGAGGTTCAAAGAAACCTAATTTGAGAGAATAGCTTCCATAACACTGGGCTTTTATTTCATCCCCACTGAAAAGACCCACATATCATTGCCTCTTGCCTTCACGTGGGCTATCACCAACTTTTCAAGTGAATTGCAATGGGTTTCTTCTATCTCTTCAAATGAGCTAAACCCAGGCTTCAACCAGGTTTCAAAACACAAGGCTGTGCCTGAAAATGTCAACTTAGACACCCCTAGGGAGATCCAAAGGTTTGATGAGGCTGCCCAGGGACAAGCTGACCATCTCTTCAGGTATTTACCACACTTCACCACTATGTCTCTGATGTCTGACTGACAAACCTTTCCTCTGGAATGTGGCCTCATCAAGAGGCCAGGCACCTTCTCTACTATGTCATCCACGCTATTGTCACAGCGCTCAGTACTGGGTGTGGTGTGACTTCTGCCATCTTAAGGACGTGCATCTTAAGGAAAAGTCATACATCAGAAGTCTATGACTAAATGGTGAGATGACAATTTTGGGAGAGCAGAATTAGCCCTAGTGCCCCTTTAGCCAGGGTCACAAGGTAGGAGTGCAAAATAAATGCAAGGCACCCTGTTAAATTTGAATTTCATGTAAACAATAATTTCTTACTATAAATATTTTCATGCAGTATTTAAGACATGTGTCTTAAACAAATATTATTTGCCATTTATCTGAAATTAAACTTAACTGGATTCTCTTTACTAAATCTGGCAACCATACTATGAAAGGGCTGCCTATTATTTCAAACACACTTCAGAGAAGTACTGATCAATTACATCAATAGATAATTAAGGCTGGATGAGGACACATGCAGCCACTCATCAAACTTTACTGAGAATCAACTGTGTACAAAACCCCGCTAGGCACTATTGAGGCATATGACTCTTCTTCTAGAACAAAGCCTACTAGGGGAGATAAAGCATGCAGGTAAAAATGACTACCACAATGTAAAAAGTGGTACTGGTAATTTGTCACACAAGCCTGGAAGAGAAAAATCACTTCTGTCCTCAGGGATCTGGATGTTCTCCTGGGCAAACCTAGCTGAGAACCTAAATGAAAAGGCTGGGAAGTGAAGTTAGGGCAGGCCATACAGAGCCAAGATGATCAGGCCAAGGAGTGTGGGTCTCATCTTACAGACCAAGAGTCAGTGCTCTGAGGAGGGCATCTGCCCCAAGCAGTTGCAGACCCACCACCAGGACTGCTGAAATCCTAATTTGACAAAGCTAGCCTGAGCCCACCTTCCCGGTCTGATATACCCCAGAGGCCTGAGCTCGTAATTCCCCACTGAAAATCTTAAGATTATTTGGCCGCAAACCATATACGTGCCATGGATTCAAGGTCCATTTGAACGTGTGTCCCTTAAAAGTACATGGGCCTTCAAAATCTTAGAGCAAGAACTTCTTGGGTTCTGGAGGAGGCAGAAGGCACACCAGGACCTGCCACAGGCAATATGAAGAACCCATGCTTGGAGGCCTTTTTTGGTTTCTCAGAGAATTCATAAGACCTAAATATCTGAAGAGGGAGAAAAAACCCTCCTGAGGTGAGGCATCATGAAAGGGATGGGTTATGAGAGTTACTCCAGACCATATTTCTTCAATTAGCATTGACTAGGACTAGTACTGCAAACACCCAAAGGTGCACAGTTGTAATGCTTTTGCCTAACACTGTATCAAAGTCACTCAATAATTTTGTTCACAGGACAGGTGATAATATATATTGAATAAAAACCTTAAGTTGACTTTAATTATGTCCTTTCAAATACTGTTGCACTTAAAATGCTCATGAAAGTAATCTGGCAGGAAATATCCAAGCATATTTTCTCTACTCCTCCTTTATTACCTTCCTACTAGTTAAACTCTTGAAATTTGAAAGCTTTCTCATATGAATTCAAGTACCAGAAGTAAAAAAGAAAGTAAGAAATTGTTTTCATAGTTTGATTTTTAACTTGAGCTTAGACATTTTCTTTGGCTCTAAAGAAAATATTTATGCCACGCTAGTTAGTATACATTAAAAAGGCATGATAAGGAATTAACATAAAATTGCAAAGAGTTGAAAGTAGTTAAATTAAAAAAATATGTATAGAAGAAAGGTCATTTAGTGAAAAACATCTTACTCTTTGACTTGACTGTTTTAAATTTTCACAAGAGTGTATGCATTTCCTGTAACATATATGGTTTAAAAAATTTTGTGTGTGTGTTTATTTATTTTTGAGACAGAGAGGGACAGAGCATGAGTAGGGGAGGGGCAGAGAGAGGGAGACACAGAATCTGAAGCAGGCTCCAGGCTCTGAGCTGTCAGCACAGAGCCTGACATGGGGCTCGAACCCATGAATGGTGAGATCATAACCTGAGCCGAAGTCGGATGCTTAACCGACTGAGCCACCCCGGTGCCCCGATAACATATATGGTTTAAAATGGAATAATAATGTAATGTGCTTGACTTCAGACATGGTTATCCATATTAAATGTTTGACATTTTATAGGTATGATTAAAGTACCTAAAACACAGAATATATAGACTTAGAAGGTAATTATATTGTATCTAAAATACAATACAGAAAATGTGCTCCAGTTGTTATATATTTATATATATGTATAAAACCAAACACCAGCATTAAAAATGGAAATCTTAGATGGAGCACCTGAGTGGCTCAGTCAACTGAGTGTCTGACTTTTGATTTCAGCTCAGGTCCTGATCTCATGCGTTCGTGGGATCAAGTCCCATGTCGGGCTCCATGGTCAGAGCACAGAACATGCTTGGAATTCTCTCTCTCTCCTTCTCTCTCTGCCCCTCCCTCTCCCTCTCAAAAATAAACAAACATTAAAAATAACATGAAAAAAATGGAATCCTTAGCAAAAATTAACTTCCAAACTCTCAAACATGAATGGGAAGCTGTTTGAATTATGTACTGGCATATTTCAACTTATTGAACTTTGCAGATATTGCAGTATTGCAGTTTTTTTACAAATTAAAAGTCCATGACAACCCTGGGTCTATCATTGCCATTTTTCCAATAGTATTTGCTCACTTCTTGACTCTGGGTCACATTTTGGTAATACCTGCAAATTTTCAAAATTTTCATTTTTTATTATATGTGTTACAATGATTCGTGATCAGTGATCTTTGATGTTACTCTTGTAATTGTTTGGGGGCCCCACTAACCACACCCAACTAAGACAGCAAACTTAACTGATTAATGTGTGTGTTGTGACTGTTCCACTGGCCAGGCAGTATCTTTCTCTCCTTGGACCTCTGTAGTCACTGAGACACAATATTATTGAAATTAGGCCAGTTAATAATCCTACAATGGCCTGTAAGTGTTCAAGTGAAAGGAAGAATTACACATCTCTTACTTTAAATCAAAAGCTAGAAATGATTACGCTTAGTGAGGAAGGCATGTTGAAAGCCAAGACAGGCCAAAAGCTAGGCCACTTGTACCAAACAATTAGCCAAGTTGTCAATGCAAAGGAAAAATCTTGAAGGAAATTAAAAGTGTTACTCCAGTGAGTACATGAATGATAAGAAAGCCAAATAGCTTGATTGCTGATATGAAGAAAGTTTCAGTGGTCTGGATAGAAGATGAAACCATCCACAACATTCCCTCAAGCCAAAGGCAAATCCAGAACTAGGCCCTAACTCTCTTCCATTCTATGAAGGCTGAGAAAGGTGAGGAAGCTGCAGAGGAAATTCTAAAGCTAGAAGGGGCTGGTTCATGAGGCTTAAGGAAAGAAGTGATTTTTTTTTAAATATATATTTTTTTAATGTTTATTTATTTTTGAGACAGAGAGAGACAGAGCATGAACAGGGGAGGGGCAGAGAGAGAGGGAGACACAGAATCTGAAACAGGCTCCAGGCTCTGAGCTGTCAGCACAGAGCCCGACGCGGGGCTCAAACTCACGGACTGTGAGATCATGACCTGAGCCGAAGTCGGACGCTTAACCGACCAAGCCACCCAGGCGCCCCAAAAGAAGTGATTTTTATAACACAAAAGAGCAAGGTGAAGCAGCAAGTGCTGATGTAGAAGCTTCAGCAAACTATCCAGAAGATCTAGTTACAGTCATTGATGAAGGTGGCTACATTAAAGAACACATTTTCAATGTAGGAGAAACAGTCTTCAACTGGAAGAAGATGCCATCTAGGACACATAGCTAGTGAGGAGAAGTCAATGCCTGACCTCAAAGCTTCAAAGGAGAGGCTGACTCTCTTGTTAGGGGTTAATTCAGCTAGTGACTTGAAGTTGAAGCCAATGCCTTTTTTCCACTCTGAAAATCCTAGGGCCCTTAAAAACTATGCTGAATCTAATCTGTCCGTGCTCTAAAAATGGAACAACAAAGCCTGGATGGCTGCATATCTGTTGACAACACTGTTTACTGAATATTTGAAGCCCACTGTTGAGACCTACTGCTCAGGAAAAAAAAGAATCCTTTCAAAATATTCCTGCTTGTTGACAATATACCTGGCCACTCGAGACCTCTGATGGAGATGAAAATGAGATGAATGTTGTCTTCATGCCTGCTAACGCAATATCCATTCTGCAGTCCATGGATCAAAGAGTCATTTTGACTTTCCAGTCTTATTATTTAAGAAATACACTTTGTAAGGCTATAGCTGCCATAGATACTGATTTCTCTGATGGATCAGGCAGAGTCAATTGAAAACTTTCTGGAAAGGATTCACCGTTCTAGATGCCATTAAGAACATTCATGATTCATGGTAAGAGATCAAAATATCAACGTGAACAAGATACTGGGAGAAGTTGATTCCAACCTTCATAGATGACTTTGAGGGGTTCAGCACTTCAGTGGAGGAAATAACTTCATGGGGTGCAAACAGCCAGAACTAGGATTAGAAGTAAAGCCTAAAAATGTGACTGAACTGCCATAATCTCATGATAAAACATGAATGGATAAGAAGTTGCTTGTTATGGATGAACAAAGAAAGTGGTTTCTTGAGATAGAATCTACTCCTGGTGAAGATGCTTTGAAGATTGTTGAAATGACAACAAAGGATTTAGAATATCACATAAACTTAGTTGATAAAGCAGCAGAAGATTGACTTCCAATTTTGAAAGAAGTTCCACTGCAGGTAAAATGCTATCAAAGAGCATCACATGCTACTAGAGAATTTGTTCCTGAATGGAAAAGTTAAATCAATGCAACAAACTTCATTATTGTCTTCAGCAACGTCTTCATTGGCCTTTAGCAATGACCAACTCTGATCAGTCTGCAGCCAACAACATTGAGCTAAAACCCTCCACCAGCAAAGATTATGACTTGCTGAAACCTCAGATGATGATTAGCATTTCTTAGCAATAAAGTATTTTTTAATTAAGGTGTATATATTGTTTTTTTAAAGACATAATGCTATTTATTGCACACTTAATAGACTTCAGTGTAGTGTAAGCATTACTTTTATATTCCCTGGGAAACCAAAAAATTCATTTAACTTGCTTTATTGCGATATTTGCTTTATTGTGGTGGTCTGGAACTGAACCTGTAATATCTCAGACATAATGCCGGTACAAAGTACCTATGCTACTGACTACATTACTTTTAACGAAGGGCATGATTGTATATGTGTGAATTTCTTTTTTTAACTATTGTGATTTATCAAATTCACTCATCTAAAAAAACTGTACCTAGCCAAACCTAGACTCATTACTGTATAATCTGTGCATGTAAGCACAAAATAAAATTTACCATAAATACAAGTGAAACCTCCTTTATGGTCCCAATTGTGCATGTTTAATTCTTATTTTCTGACGAGTATTAAAGGAATATATACACTTTCAGAAATTTGCTGGGAGGTGTCTTCAGGTTGCTAGGAGGCTGCTTTCCCAGCCATATTAATATTTTTACAGTAAGAATTTAGCTGAACTTTTGCTGCAGGACAAAAATGGCAACTGCTACAAAAGAACTAAATAAAAAGTGGTTGCTAGTAGGTGGCATGACTTTGGGGGACAGAAGTGCAGGAAGGCAGTTCACTTTAGCTGCAGCTGTAGACCACAGGCAAAGAAGAGACGAGCACGTGCATTGCTCCAGAGGCGGAGACCACAATCATGCGCTACAGTGCTGGAGTGATGAAGAGCACAGGTGAGGTACAGGTTCACAGAAGCCTTCGTCAGTCTTTTCAGGGCAATAAGCCCCTAGTTACTGATGTGGGATGTGTTCTGCCAACCACTGTATTGTAAGACATGTTTGGTGAGCAATTCCTCTGGCCTGATGCTTTCTTTTTTTAGGCAACTAGATGTTTTTACATCAGAATGGGGCACTTCACATTTCAAAAAGTCTGGCACATCATATGAGGCAAAGGATGCATGCTTTCAAAATGTGTATGAATGAAACGGGTAATGCTTTCTATTTTTACTGTACTAGGAGATCTAGTAATTTCAAAGCACCCTGTAGGGAATCCTTTTGTAAAATGAATTTTTTTCGTACTTCAGAAGTAGTCATTTTTTTATTTTTTTATTTTTTAAGTTTATTTATTTACTTTGAGAGAGGGAGAGAAAGAGAGAGCATGGGGCAGAGTGAGAGGGAGAGAGAGAATCCCAAGCAGGCTCTGTGTTGTCAGCATAGAGCCTGATGTGAGGCTTGAACTCAGGAACCACAAGATCATGACCTGAGCCGAAATCAAGAGTCAGACACTCAACTAACTGAGCCACCCAGTGTCCCAGAAGTACTCCTTTTTATAAATCAACTTGTTGCAATCCATCTCCTGCCCTGTTCAGCTAGGACGCAGTTCTAAGTCTAGACAAATAATTCACATATCCTACAAGAAAGATATTTTTCCTCATGTAACTAGATAGCGCTTTCATATGGCAATCTCAAGCTTCTTTAAGGAAAAACACCAATGAACTAGTGAACCAAAAGTGTAAAACTATCAGAGCTAGATAGAGACCCTGGCACTGATACCCTGTTCTCAGGATCAGTGTTCTCCATCTATCTAACACTGAACGATTCCCAGACAGCTTTTCACCAAAAAGAAGCTCCTTAAGACCTGAGAGTATCTGATCCCTTGTGAAGGCTGGATTCATGCCAAAGCCACCCCCTTGCCCATCCAGGACACAGCACACCCTGATCCTTCCTTTTCTGTCAGGGCTCAGACTGGACAGCAGACCCTGCCTCACAAGGAGATCCTCAAGGCCTCTCCCATTGCTTCTGTCCACAATAAAACTTACTAAAGAGAATAAAACATTCTGAATTAAATTATTTGAGTTAAAAAAATTAGAATTGAAAGATACTTTAGAAACTCTGTAGTTCGGTCTCTGTACTGACACCATCAACTTCTATTCTCCTGGATGCTAAGCTATTGAAGGTGGGAATTATTTTTTACAGAGTGGATCACCTGTGAGTGTTTGGTGACTAAATGAAGGAATGGGTAACTCTTGCTTGAAGGTTCCAGCTGCAGATGTAGTATGAGTAAGCACAGTATATTAATAAAAAGTCTCTTTTTTTTTTTCCAAGGAAGAATCACTTGACCTTGTAACTATTTTCAGCAGGTGGTATTTATTGATCATGAGAGATTTTTACAGCCAGGAAGCACAATCTCTCCAGGAACTCTGAAGAAGAAATCTTTTTTGGGGATGGATAGATTTTGGGGTGTGGGTACATACGCCTAAATATTATGTCTATGTACAACAACTTCACCTTAGGGAGAAAAGAAGAGACTGCCTTAGATTTCCTCAAGGAGTGTTTCATTACAGAATTCCTGAAAGGGAACCTGAGCCACCCTGGAAGTTCTAAGGGGAGGGGTACCTGAGTCTTGCTGCAGACAATTGGGAGGAGCATGTCAGGCTGATTAGGCAAACTCACACTTGTCAGTCCCTGAAGGAGATGTGGAAGGCATCAGCCATTACTGCTAGACTTCATTTTCAGATCCCCTTCCTCAAGGCTGCAGCTGTGTCCCTCAGGACCTGGAAACTGTCTTCTTCAGATAGCATCACGAGGTGGATTTCACACAAATGAGTCAGTGTGGTACAGTGGAAAAACACAAGACATAAAGCCAAGAGACCAGCAAATAACAGTTCCACCATATACCATTTGACCCAAGTCAAGCTGTACACTCTCTCAGGCCCAACTCCCTTTTCTATAAAGCCCTAAAACAACAGTGTCCACCCTCCTTATCTGGGGTTTGCTTCTTGTTTTCTCATTCAACAAACGGCATCAACATGCACTCAGCATGGTGCTAGGCCCTAGGGACTCGGCAATGAAGAATCACACACAGGCCAAGTCTTCCTGAGCCTGACAGTCTAGCATGGAAGAAGGTCTCTGAACAATGAAGTACATGTGTTCTGTGAGTTTCAAAACAAAGAACAAGATGCAACAGGAGCTTGTGAACAGATTCTTAGACTGGGGATCAAAATAATCTCCTAGGAGAGTCACACTTAAGGTGAGGGAGGGTGCTGTAAGAACTCAGCCATTTAATCAATACTTCCAGCTAGCCTATCACAGGCCAGGAGGTGGGCATGTGGCTGGGGCTCTAGTTGTGAACAGGACAGACAGGGCCATGCCCTAATGGAGCTTACAATACAGTGGAGGAGGAAGAGCACCACAGATCACACAAATAATGAGTTAATTACTTTTCTAATAAACACCATGAAAGAAAAGAGCTCAGATAAAGTATTTAAAGTGCTTCCTGAACTATCACTTCCTTTATAAATGCTCCTCTAGAAGTGGCAATAGAATAAAATTAGAAGGAAATCTTCCTCCCTCCCTCCTTTCCTCCCTCCTTATTCCTTCTTTCTCCATCCATCCTGCATGTCTATGGAGCTTGTAAGACATCTGGTGTGAATAATACTTAAAGTGTCAGATTTAAATGTTACTAGTGTAGTTGTTATAGTCGTTGTTGTTGTTTTCTGAATGCTTTGATCTAATACTGAAGAACTGGAATAATTAAAACATCTAACTTTAGTACTAAGAAGAAATTTAAAAGCACTGTTTTCATGCATCACACTATGTGAAGAAGGGGTAAAGTGAAGAGTGGTAACTATTCTCCATGGGGTAAAGTTGGATAAAGATGATTTAACAGACTTTTAAAGAGGAGCCTCCATTAAAGAGAGAAGACCTTCACTAAGAAAACCCAGAGCTAAGGCTGCACAGAATCAAGAGAGAGAAAACCCTCAGGCCATTCCAGGAAATGATGGAAAAAAGCTGAACTTTTAATAAGTTTACTATAAAAAATATTAAATTTCAAAGCCAAAAAACAATCTCCTAAGGCTTCAGGAAAACCTTAGCTCAGACTATTTTGTAAACATGACCTAATCTTTATTGAAGACAGCATCAGTTGGGATCTGGACGCAAAGAAGTTGGGCAAAAAGAACACAGTCACCTGTGGCTGGACACCCTGTCGTTAGTTCCTGGAGAAAGTCCACATAGCCATCCAGATGTTTCTAGCCAACATTTAAGGCTCAGGTCTGTTTTCTACACGAACTGTCCCTTCCCTAGGAAGGAGAGCTTCTTAAAGAAGCAGGAAGACTATTTGTGCCAAATGAGTGGCTTGGAAGTCTTCCTCAGCAGTCAGAAGTCTTCCTCAGCAGTCAGGGCCTCCCACCGGGCAAAGTAGGAGAGAGAGTACAATTGTGGGGGTGATCTCCTTGGGGTCTAACATGTGGTGGATGGCCACCCAAGTGGAGGCGGTTCCTGAGCAGATATAGATAACTGCTAAAATGTAACAATCTAATACTTTTATCATGTGGAGTCTACAGCAAATACTGCCAACAAGGCATGAAGGAAAAAACTGTCTGATACTTTAGCAGGTAGCACAGAGCTGCAATTGAATCCATCTCTGTGGTCATCCCCTTAACTTTAAGAGGTAAGCATATATTACCACCAAAAATATGTTCATAAAGGCCTCATGCTGGTAAGTATGTCAGATTTCATAAATGATGGCATTTTTAAGATACCTTATATTTAAGTATAATATAAAATACAAAGACACATGTGTGATGAGCATATGGCTGGATGTATTTTCAGAAACTAATCATGAAGCTTTATGGTCAACTTTCACCAATGTTTAAAATAATATGATAATATGAGACAACAATGGAAAGAAAAAACAGTAGCCAAAAAGGCTGGCAGGTGTTTGGTTTGTCTGTTTAAGTTTTGGCTGTACAACACTGAATAAGTCACTGACATCTTTTGGTCTTCATTTCCACATCTGATCAGAGTAAAAACAATGTCTAAGTATACTCTCTAGTCTAAATTTTTTCATGTTTATTTATTTTTGACAGAGAGAGAGAGAGAGAGAGAGAGAGAGAGAGAGAGAATGAATGGGGGAGGGGCAGAGAGAGGGGGAGACACAGAATCTGAAGCAGGCTCCAGGCTCCAACCTGTCAGTACAGAGCCCAACGCAGGTCTCGAACCCATAGACCATGAGATCATGACCTGAGCTGAAGTCGGACGCTCAACAGACTGAGCCAACCAGGCACCCCTACGTGTACTCTCTCGTCTAAAATGTAATACATTGTGAATGCAGCCTACCCTAAATTCAAAAAAGTGCTTCTGGATGATTTCAATTCAAGAGTGTTTCAGGCAACTCATTTATGTCAATATGCTATTCTGACATTATTGTACTAGGGAACAGGCTTTGCTGTAACCTTTTTTTTTTTTTCCTCCCTAGGCCAATTCCTCATACATCTAACTAGCAAGAAACATGTGTCTTCAACAACAATCAAAATTAGTGAGAGGCAGGGTGCTGGCAGCAGAGCCCAAGCAGGCCCTCACAGCCGACCTTACTTTATGGTGGAGCTAAAGTATCAGAGCTGCAGGCTCCTCGATGCCTGAGCTCCAAGTCTCAGCTCCAGAGGGCAGGCAGGCCTGAGTCACCACCCAGGCCCAGTACTCTGCGGCTATGGATGGTCTGTGTTAATTAAGGTGCATTTCTCATCTCAACTGCGTAACATAATTCTGATTTTTGACTACAGCAAGCTCTTAACTTAAAGTCGATCTTTTCTGAATAGTGTGTTAATCTTTGGGTTTGGTAATAATATGTTCTTACTGGCACAAATATTATTACTGTAACAGTGCACATGCTCACAGTTATCTAAAGTATATTAGGCCTATTAAGTTAGCTTTTCACCTCAATGTGATTAAAAGCACATAAGAAAAAATATATAGTGAAAAAGATTATTCTGGGAGCCAGACCACCTATTTTAGGGAACTGTAGTAACTCATATCTGTTGAGGACCACATATTACTGTTTCTAGAAACTAAACGTCATCCAAGTAGAAAAGTTAATGAATCTTCCCCAAATACTTTATTTACTAGAAGATTTCTGTTGCTCTTCCTCTCTGCACTGGAGCATTTTTAGGGAGTAGTTTTGAAGGGCTGTCAGAGAAATCTGCTGTGTCCTCTGCAATGCCATGGCAATGATGTATCAAAGTGCCCCTCACTAGTCTGAAAAGACACATGCCAAATCTCTTGTCTCTTCAGTCATCAGCATATATTGAGCTGATCCTATGTGCTTGTTACTTATTTAGACACTGAAGAAACCACATGAAAAATAGCATTGCTGCCCTTGAGCGACTCATAATGTCTGGATAGACAAGCACATAAAAAACTAAATAATAAATCACTACTATGGATGCTGCATGAACTAAAAGGCCAGACAGGTGAAAAGGCCTATTTTGGGTGCTGAAAAGATTGCAGTCCCAAGATACAAGGGTACCATATGTATATGTGTATATATATATATATATATATATATATATATATATTCTTCAATTCTTCAAATTGAAATATAAAAGAAAAGCCTAATGGATTAGAAAATCTGTCCCTTTACGGTATCACAGGCTATGTTATACACCGATTGTCAATTGGCTCAAAGTTCTAGAAGTGCATAAATTAAAGTTTGTGTACTGAGAGTTGAGTATGCAAGAGTATTTAAAGTGGGCCCTAAGAAAGGTCTGTTTCTCTAAATTTCCGGACTCTTAAAACCCAATCTTCACTCTAGATACACACTGACCTGGGCTCTTCAACCTTCAACCTCACACAGTATTAGTAAAATTTAAACGTAGAAATGGTAAAAAAAACATACAATGGTAACTATAACTATAAAATTTACTTATGGACTAAGCAATAAAGCATGATATGACAAAACTATTGAAAATGTCAGTTGTCTGTACTAATGGAAATGTAAGTTTGCAGTAATTAATTTTTCCTAGATAACTCACTCCAGTAAGAGGGTGCCCTTGAGGAAGTCCTTAGAAAGCCAAATATGCTGCTAGATCCTTAACAACCCCAAATGATCTACCAATCTTCAGTAATCTCAATAGAAAGACATAGCTTGATCATCTGGAAAAGAGCTGAAATTGTTATTTCTAACAAATTGTGAAAATATGCTAAACCCTAATTGCTACCTCAGCCACAAGATATTCAGATTATAGGATAAAAAATACTAAGAAATTATATATAATCACTTATAATGTGGCTATTAAAAGTTCTGTAGTTTAAAAAAAACCTTACAACTAGATATGATTGTATATTTAAATACCTGGGTCAAATAATAAGTATAAAAACATTCAGATCACTTCAGCTGAAACCACAATGTCTTTCTGAAATCTGTTGAATTTATATGCCATTTAGTTATTGAAGTTCATAAGAAACAAAAGTTTCATATCCAGAATGTGAACATCAATATTAACATTGTGAGGAAATCTATCACTCTGTGAAAAGCTGAACTTTCTATTGATAAAAGCTTAATGTTCATGTAAACATAAAACATACAAAATAGCAAGCTCTCCTAGTCACAAAGAGCCTTATTTTTCCCTATGAAAGTATTCCAGTTATTAGCACCAATTATCCACTATACACTGTATAGCAATCAGGAGATTCACTCTTTTGTTTATGAAGTTTCTAAACAGCTGATTTTCAGATATTCAGTATATGTATTACCACAGGAAAAGACTGTTGATGTATTATCAAACTTTTAATACAAAAAAATTTTTTCTGGTTTATTTATTTTGAGAGAGAGAGAGAGAGAGAGAGCGCCAGCCGGGGAGGGGCAGAGAGAGAGAGAAAATCCCAAGCAGGCTCCATGCTGTCAGCACTGAGCTCAACATGAGGCTCGATCCCATGACCCTGGGATCATGACCTGAGCTGAAATCAAGACTCAGATGCTTAACTGAGCCACCCAGGGGCTCAGATGGTGTCCCTCTTTTTATCCAGTTTCAGAATCGAATTTCTACAGTGGTAAATATTAAAGTCGTACAAAAACATGGCTACTGTGTAAGGTTTTAAATTATAAGTTATATCTTGTTTTCTATTTCAAATGCAATATTTTGTTGGTGAATATGGAGAATTAGTCCATCTTACATAATCACTTTCATATAGACATGTTCTGTGGGAATTTAATCAACTGTCCTTTTTTGGATGGATATGTGGAAGCATGCAGAACTAAAGAAAAAACTGGGAGTGAACGCTAATCCAAAGCTATCCTTGTCTAACTCAGCTTTCTGTGAATAAAAGCACCTCAAAAGTGTTTTATCTGCACAGGTTTTTGTAAAAAAATTTACAAAGAAGGAGGCATTAATTTTATTATATATATTTTTTATAACAAAAGCTCCTTTACTTGGTTCATTTTGTCTTTCAATTAAAATACAACTTCTGAGCTATTATATTTTCCTTCCATTTAAATACTGTATACACATAGCCTGACATTGATACAATTTTCCCTTGTTGGACAGCTTGTTCTATTTCCTCCAAATTAGATAAAGTCCACTCAGATGGGTTCATGGGAGCTTCCCTCCCCCTTTGTGCCCTCCCAACCTTGGATGCCTTTCCCGTCCTCCTCCAGCATATTCTTGGGTGGGCAGAAACCTGGGGAGACGCAGCCACCAGGCAGCTTGCTACTCTCCTAAAGCACATCTGGGCTTTATATCAGGCCTTTAATTAATCCTCAGTGAAAGCCAAGCTATGACATTTTGACTGGGCAGGCTCCAGTTCTGGACAGGTCTTGATTTATTGCGACTGAGTCTCAACCAACTTTGATTTATTTCAGCTTTGGGGAGGAGGGCAAGCTCAGAACAGAAAAGTGCTGTTGAATGTAGAACACGTGATGTCAGCACAGGCCCTCCAGACTTCCGAGGGCTGCAGGACAAACGGTTCAGAAGAGAATGGCCTCTGAGAAAGCCATTAAAAAAATGATTTAAATAACTTAAAATTGTACATAACAAAATAAATGCAATCATGGATGAGAGAAAATGGTCCTGAAATAGTGGGCTGATTGCAGCAGGATAGGAAGCCTTGGCCTTATCTCTGGGATA
The DNA here is from genome assembly GCF_018350175.1 of Felis catus. Classification (NCBI taxonomy): domain Eukaryota; kingdom Metazoa; phylum Chordata; class Mammalia; order Carnivora; family Felidae; genus Felis; species Felis catus. Next base: position 26,655,828 of record NC_058372.1, on the reverse strand, counting down.
AGGACAATTCCCAGTGGGGCATCAGTGTTAATCAAGGCTCTCATTTGCATGTAGGGAGCAGTGGCCCAGCCAAGCCTCTCCTTCCTAGCTGGGGGAACATTCTCCAGAATGTACCTCCTACTTAGCAACACCAAAGATCTTTTGGCTGATTAAGTAATGTCAGATTTCCTATGCTTTTTTTTTTTTTGACAGACAAAATAAGCCAAAAGAAGTTACAGTTATTTGATTAAACAAAGTTAGAAGAGTTAGTAAACTTAACTAATGAATTTGTTTCTGTCATGGGAAGGCTATCCGTAATGCCCTTTCCTGGCTGAAGCCTTGACAATGTGCTGAGCTCACTGCTATCTGCTTGAGCACAGTTGTATCTGCACGGTGACCAAGTGCGACATGAGCATGTGCAGATGAAAGTCCAGCTAATGCTTCTCTACAGCTTTGTTTGGCCTAGCATAATGCCTAGCACACAGTAGGGGCTTCTACCACAGGATCTTTGAATACTGACAAGCCCTCCCTGCTCCTGGAGGGAGAAAGTCTGTGCGCATGGTCCTGGCCTGGTGTCACCAGGAATATACGGGTGACACAAGAGAAGTGTCAAAAATCATTATAGGCAAAGTTAAGTTCTCTAAAGGGATATAATGGTAGGAAAAGTGGGTTACAAAAAAAGAAGAAGGGGAGTGGCATGGCCTACAAAAGTAGAAAAAGTATATTCAAACTCCATCACAGCTGCTATCCACATATGCTCTGGGTATAACCAAGCTGAGCCTCCTTTTATCCACTGGCAAAATGGGGAGAAAAACACTTATTCTGCATGGCTGCTGTGAGGAGCAGAGGACATGTTGGTAAAGCTCTTAACACATTAGACATGGGCATTCCTGGTGCTGAAGACACGGGGAGAGTGCTACGAGAGGGACAGGAACAAAGTTATCAGTGTTCACCTGTGTACCTGTCCCTAGCACTGATAATTCATCCATGGGTGCTAGTGGGTGAGCATGACCCTAAAGGTTGTCTGTGAACATGTGTACAGAAACAGAAGTCTCTGAGAAGGAATGCCCAGGTGGCTGCAAATGTGAGCCACCCACCATACCATAGTATTGACTCTTTCTTCACAGAGCCACATATAAAGGCTGTTCCTAAACATACAATAATCTTTACTTAAAACTACTGAATGAGTGATGCTTGTGACAAGGATTAATATAACTGTTGCTTTGTGATTAGACTTGAGGTTTAAGCCGCTAAACACAATTGTTAGGTCACCAGCACATTAGAGACCTTACAAAGTGCTATCATGTTTCAGAGCTGGCTTTTCATAACAATGCGCATATGTAGAGGAACCATCTTGTGGGTGGTCAGTCTGCCATTCCTGCAAGTGTCAGTCACCTACTTTGAGGTGTGGTGTGACAGCAGACAAGTTCCGAGCATGGAGAGAGACACCACATTTGGAAATCCACAGCATCCCTGAACCAAAACATTAATTGCTGCAAATTCAATAACCAGGGTTGACGTGAATAAATGCACAATGAAATGCAGCTGTTGTGTCACTGAAGCCAGCATACTCTAATTTTTATAGACTTTCTTTTTTTTTTAACCTTAAGTGAAAGTTATCTGAATACATCTATTCACTGGTTTTGGAAATTAAACTCTCTTTACATCTCTATTATACTCTAGTTTCTCAAAGAGATTTCGAGGTTGAGAGGTTAGAGAGCCCTGGCTGAGAAATGCTGTACATTCACAAAACCTATTTAATGTAGGGGACCCGGGTCTGCACACCAGCGCAGGGCAGGGTGGGCTCCTGCAGATCTCAAAATATTCTGTGCTGGAGAGGAGGTGGGCAGGGCTCTGTCCCTCTGGAGCTGCCTCCTAATCACAAGGAACCGGTGGGGCAAAAGGGCTCTTTGAAGAGTACTCCCTGTTCTCCGCAGGGCCAAGGTGACCTACACCACAGCTTGCAAGGTCCTTCTCACCAGCCATCATATGCTCAGTGACACCGAGACAGCAGGAAGGGCCAGAGGACCTGCTGCAGGGGCTGCCCAAGCATGGCAGCTCCAGATGCTGCAAGGGGGCAGGAATGGAATGGCACTTGCCCCTCTGCCTGGTGACAGAGGGTGAGCGCTCAGGCACACAGAAGAGCTATTAGTCAAGTGCTGCCAGGATCCATCATTTTCTTTGTCAATTTATGAACAGGAAGATGAAGGGTGAGGGTAATATGTTCATATGTTTGTACCTGCAATCTCACCCCTAATATCATTTCCTGTTTTCACATATGTAGTTTCTCCCCCATTTGATCCTTGGCTTCTAGGAGAAGATGGACATACATGCGTGGGTGTGAGTGTGCATTTCTGTGTCTGTGTGTGCATCTGCATTAACTTTAATTCCTCCCACCCCCTCAGATATTTTAAAGCTCCATACGATGCAGAGGGAGAAGATGATAAACCAGTGGGTGAATTCTTACAAATCAAAGGCCACACAGGACCAATTTCAGAGAAGAATTTTAGTGGAATTTAAACAAACCTGGTATAAAGCAGTAATTGTGACCTATGAGTAGAGATAACTCTCTAAAAGTATTTATAAAGAAGTTTTGTGTAAGAAATCAAAGACCAGGGTGCCTGGGTGGCTCAGCTGGTTGCCCATCTGACTTTGGCTCAGGTCATGATCTCGAGCCCCACTTCAGGCAAAAACACGAGCCCCACTTCAGATGAGTCCCGCTTCTCTCTCTCTCTCTCTGCCTCCCTGTCTCTCTGTACCTCACTCACTTGCACCCTCTCTCTCAAAAAAAAAAAAAAAAAAAGAAAGAAAAAAGAAAAAGAAAAAAGAAATCAAAGACCAGATACCTAATTTGGGCCAGTTCAGTGATGAAATAAGGGAAGTAATATGAACACACCTAGGAATGTTCTATCTTCAAGGGGGTCTTTTAACTGAAATAGGTGCACCCTTTTCTATATAAGACATAGTGTGTTTATTTTCTCAGATGAATAGGCCAATAATTTCATAAAGAAAATATAAGTGATTTGTTCACTGTAACAAAGCAAAGTTGTGCAAGAACTAACACAGAAACGTTTTTCCCTGTGAGCCAGTTTGGTCTCCATGGGAACATACATTTTACAAAAACACACACACAAAAAGTTTACATTAATATGGGGTTATAAATAACATGCTGCATGCTTATTAGAGATATTAGAGATTTAAAAAAAATAATGTTTATTTATTATTCAGAGTCAGAGAGAAACAGAGCATGAGCATGAGACAGGCAGAGAGAGGAGGAGACACAGAATCTGAAGCAGGTTCCAGGCTCTGAGCTGTCAGCACAGAGCCCAACGTGGGGCTTGAACTGACAAACCACAAGATCATGACCTGAGCCGAAGTCAGATGCTTAACCGACTGAGCCACCCAGGAGCCCCGAGATATTAGAGATTATTAGAGATAATACCTGGTCATAAGTGAGCTATACCATTTTTTGTTCATTCCTTTCTTACAGCTTTCACTTAAAGGCTTTACCTAAGATTTCTCTTTGACAAGCAGTTTTTGAGTATCGGCCAATTTTGTTCTGAATTTTTTTCTGATAAAAAATATTAATTGGAATCAAAAATTTTCTTTGAGATACATGTAATTTGGTTTGTGATATAAACTCAATGAAGATTGTATCATTTTAGTGTCATCCAGCTAACAGAACTATCCAGACAAGAACAAAGGGGTCATGGAGAGTAAATCCCTTTGTTCAGCCACAGTTCTTTTCTCTTCTTGATTTACTTCTTCTGATCTTCATTCAGACCTTCAAACAGAGTCTTGGCAATCTAAAGCATGAATTGTTTACTTCTTAGCTCAAAGACTAAAATGAGAGATGTAAAATTGGACTTTGCTGTGGCTATTTGCTCATACACAGTTGGACAAATATTGGAATGGTCTCTATTACCCTTTCTCTTCATACTTTTTCATAACTAAACATGAGAGCAGAAATCTAAGAATCAGGAGACCTGGGCTAAATATCACAGTTTTGCCCCAGACTCAGGGCTGACTCTAGAGGCAGCTATTCTAGCCCCCAGGGGTGTTAAAGCATCCACATGTTTGTAATTAGGAAACCTATACCAACTTGTTCAGAAAGGTAGTTTGAGATCCTTGGAAAAGAAGATGCTATATAAACAGAAAGACTGGAGGATTCGCCTGAAACCTTAGGCTATCAGTCATACCGGTAAAGTTATAAATGTTTAATTTATTTGTATTGCTGTCCCTAAGAACAAAAACCACACACCATGAGACTTGATGAAGTTCCTTTTAAACAAAGACTTTTGGGTTTTTGTAATTAGTGAAGTTTGGCAGTCTTTAAATGGAACAAATCATAGAGAAAGGTACAGCTAAACTGTTCTCCAAAATTAAATTGATTCTTAGTATGAAGTTAAAGCACTTAATTAAGTTAGTCCAGAATTTCATTTGACAACTGAGATTCTGCCTACCTCTGAATCATCTGTCTAAAAGAACAGTTACAATGACTCTATCTAGTCTAAATCAAACATCCAAAGATAAATCCTTACTCTGTTCTTATGGTTAATCCTATGTCAACAACTACAGGCTTTCTAAGGTCCTTTACTTTAAAAATTGTAGAATTCTCTGGATTGCAAAGTCTAAGGCTTGACTGAGCTGCTTTCCTTTTAACTGGTACCCCCAGTCTCACAGTGATTCTTGTGTGGCTGTTTTTCCCAAGGGTAATCTGCATTTCAGATGATTGAAGATGTCCATTTGTGAATGGCGCTAGCTACAGCCCTTCAAAATCTCCATAAAATCTCACTCTGGGAAAAAAAAAACTGTGAAGAAAGTCTTCTGCCTGCCCCTTTGAGCGTGCAGAGACTACCAGGCTGTGGTCCCCAACAATTACTAGTGGGACAGAGGAAGGGCCACTGATGTCAAATCACGTATCACTACACAGAAAAATGACAAATTGCTTATCTAAAAAATGGCATCATACAAGCATCTACGGTTTCTTTTCTCATAGATGTCCTTCTCTAGGATTCCACAACTACATGTATGAATGCTGGTTTTAAAGTATACAACTCTGTAAGGGCGCCTGGGTGGTTCAGTCGGTTAAGCAAGCATCTGGCTCTGGTTATAATGTCATAGCTTGTGAGTTGGGAGTCTCATGTTGGGCTCTGTGCTGATGGTGTGGAGCCTGCTTACAATTCTGGTTCTCTCTCTCTCTCTCTCTGCCTCTCCCCTGCTCATACTCTGCCTCTCCCTCTCTCTCCCTCTCTCTGCCCCTCCCCTGCTCATACTCTCTCTCTCTCTCAAAATAAACTTAAAAAACTAGTTTTAAAGTATGCAACTCTGTGTATAAATGAAGCAAATTCTAAATCTACAAATATACAGAATTTCATTAAAGTGTTCACTACAGTAAGAGCTAGTTTGAAACATGACTTGGAATGTGGCTAATTTGAGTTGAGATTTGCTGTAAAGTATAAAACACATTGTTGCATAGATTGTAAAAACTTAGTAACACAAAAAGGAATAGTTTGGATACATTGGGTTAAATATCAAAATTAAGTTCACCTGGTTCTTTTTATGTTTTAAAATGTGGCTACTAGAAAATTTTAAATTTCCTAAAATTAAATGACTCACAGTGATATTCTATAGCATCTTTTATCATGGCATGAAAAAAGAAATTTTAAATTAGTCCGGATTAAGTGGCAAAACTGGAAAAAAAATACATGACATCAGGCTATATAAATGATTTGTTTCACTTAGGAATTTTACAATGTCAAAACATGAAAGCATATTCTGTATCATTGAAAACAAAACAAATTTTATACTAGATGGCAAATAAGACTTTCAAGGAAAAAGTGTTTATTATGCTAAAATCATATTCTCAGATTATGAATCTTACACTGTGTAGGACCCCAGCTCCCTCACTCTGAAGAGGAGAAAATTAAGACTCAGAGTGAAAAAGTGATGGGTTTGCAGCCCCACAGCTAGCAAATAGCAGCACAGTCTAAGGACCACCAGCAGAGCAGGCATGGAACAGGGTTTTGTGTGTCAAGCCATACAGTCAACTGTCTTTACTACAAGAAGTTCTCAAGCCAAGAAAACAGGAGGCAAGAAAACAAGCAAGATTTCATGTTCTAAATGGAGGTAAGGTCCACAGCATATATTTAATTCTAATAAAACCAGCTCATGAGGTAAATGCCCTCTAGAATATGTATGATAAAAGTATTTTCCTGGATGAGTGGAGGATTAACTTTTAAAAATTGCTATACAAAATGTGGTAATGTGTTTTTAAGAAAAATCACTGATAACTCTGGAGCAAGGGCAATTGATTATAATTTAATCACAAAAGGTTCACTTCATTAACCATTACTTAGAATTGTTCTACAGCATCTGTGACTGTTGCAATGATTTCTACATGAGGATGGTCTGGCTTTTTTATTCATCCTAGTAACCGAAGTACCTCTTTCAAGGTGGTCTGATATGGAATGGATTCCCATAGTCTGGGTTCTGCAGTTGGGGATACAGTGAGGCTCTAGTTCACTTCCAACACAAAGAAAACAGCAATGCGTACCATATATTTGATCCTAGTAACAGACGGGGCCATCCAAGAGTAATGTTTCTAAAAGTAATAAGCTTTCCCTACATACTGATCCGAGTAACTAGAGCTAGGGAAACTGTCTCTAGGGACATGCTAATGTCTCCCAAAGAAGGCCAGTCAGAAAGTTCAGCTGTTCTATCTTTGGTCCATTAATACTGGATGTTGAGTCAGGCTACATCCCAGAACACCTACAACTGAAAAGTAATTCTTCTCAAATGAAAACTGGCATATTAAGTGTACCCTCTGGGTTTGGGGAATGCTTCCCATCCCAAAATAAATTTTTAAGCACAAAGAGACAGTTAGAAGTGGTCACTCTGCTGATAACTATGTTTTATTCAGTAATCTGTCAAATAAGGGGGAAAATGGCAAAGAGAGAGAGAGAGAGAGAGAGAGAGAGAGAGAGAGAGAGAGAGAAAACCCAAAGCAGACTTTTACATTTTAATTTCTTTGTCCCAGTTCTTCCTCCCATTAAAAAAAGTGTGGAGTTTGTGAAAAGAATGAGCAGAGATCATGAAAGTATGATATGCCTTCCATGTTTCATTGGCTCATATTCCAGGGAAAAGAATTACAGCAGAGAAAGGATGTTGCCAACATGTATACAATAGTAGCATTAACCATTCTGACTTGCAATATAAATTGAACCATTAAAGGATTTTAATGTTCCTCATTAACTTTTATTAGCTTTAATTTTTAACTTTTTCTCTTCCTCTTAAAATTAAAAATGAACATTCCCTTCAACTTTGCACACCTTCAAGCAGCGTTCAGGCTAATCAAGGTCTTGGAGGGATCGAAGACAAATACAGGAGGAAAACACCACAAATAACTGTAACCCCTAGTGCAGAGTTTCTTTCAGTGTCTTCCTTCATAAAAAACAGCAAGTGGGAGGTTATAGTTTTTAAACTTCACAGAAGAATCAGAGATCTCATAGTCCTTTTCTATTAGCATTCATCATCCTTCATCACCAAAAATAAGTGACCTAATTAAATAATTCTGGAGAGAATTTTTTTCTCCTTCCTACGTATAAACATTAGGTTAACACTCTAATTTTAATATATGTAGTAAAATTTGTCCCCAAATGTAATGCCTACTGGTTGATGAACATGATACCTATTTAAAAAAGAAAGAAAGAAAGTTAAGAAAGAAAACAAAGAAGGAGAAAAAAATACCACGAGGATCTTCTTCTCTCTATAGATTATGTATCTGAGTTGCCATGTGTATGGATGGATGGAAGGATGAAAAGATAAATGGATGGATGGAAGGCAGGAACACAGGTAGGTATCACATATACAAATAAAAACCTTTTGACTCTCAAAAAAAGCCTTTTAATTTGTGTCTAAAAACAATGATGTTATATTTAAAAGAAGCATTTCAGAAAAGAGAAAATAAGGGCATATTTGCCCTTGGTGAGAAATTTTTAGAAAATCTGTGGAATATTACAACATAAAAATACAGAGTTTAGGGGTGCCTGGGTGGCTCAGTTGGTTAAGTGTCCGACTCTTGTTTTCGGCTCAGGTCATGATCTCATGGTTTCATGGCTTCGAGCCCCACATCAGGCTCTACGTAGGTAGTGCAGAGCTTGCTTGGGATTCTCTGTCTTCCTCTCTCTCTAACCCTCCCCCACTTACTCTGTCCCTCTCAAAATAAACAAATAAACTTAAAAACATTTTTTAATAAAAAAAATACAGAGTTTCACTTCCTTACACACATGCCTGTCTGGGAACAGATCCAATTCCCAGATGATCTCTAAGCGTACTAAAAGGCCAAAGCAGCATTAACAAATCACCTGTCAAAAGTAGATTTATATTATCTTCTGTCACACAAAAAAGAGAGTATAGAGAATCTTTCAGTTACAAAACTGGCTTCCTCTTATTTATTGTTACTTGGTCCTTTAATTATTTGATCCTTTAAGAAAATACCTATTATACAAAAACATACAAATATTATTTAGCCATTGAGAAAAGGAGGAAATCTTGCCATTTGTGACAACATGGATGGAACTTGAGGGCATTATGCTACATGAAATAATCAGAAAGAGAAAGTCAAATACTGTATGATCCCACTTATATATAGAATCTAAACAAAAACAAAAACAAAAAACTAGCTCATAGATACAGAGAACAGATTGGTGGCTGCGAGAGGCATGAGTTGGGGGCAGGTGAAATGGGTGAAAGTGGTCAAAAGGAATAAAGTTCCATCATAACTTACTTACAAGTAAGTCATGGGATGTAATGTACAGGATGGTGATTATAGTTCTAATACTGTATTGTAAATTTCAAAGTTGCTAAGAGAGTATGTCTTAAAAGTTCTCACCAAAAGAAAAAAAATGGTAACTATGTATGGTAATGAGTGTTAACTAAACTAGACTTACTGTCCTGATCAATTTGCAATATATATAAAGACTGAAAAATTATGCTTTTACCTGACACTAATATACAGATGATCCTTGAAAAATGCAGGGGTTAGGGGCACTGACACCCCTGCACAAAGATCCATCTATTAACTTTTGACTCCCTCAAAATTTAGCTACTGATAGCTTACTATTAGCCAGAAGCCTTACCAATAACATACACAGTGGATTAACACATATTTTGTCTATGTATTATCTACTGTATTCTTATAATAAAGTAAGCTAGAGAAAAGAAGACATCAATAAGAAAATCATAAGGAAAATACATTTACAGTGCTATACTGTATTTATTTTTTAAAAAATCTATATATAAGTGGACCTACACAGTTCCCAACCTATGCTGTTCAAGTATCAACTGTAATGTTATGTTTGAATTATATCACAATTTAAGAAAAAAAAAACTAGTTACTGTTAACTGACTTTTTAAAAAAACTTGCATATTGGGGCGCCTGGGTGGCGCAGTCGGTTAAGCGTCCGACTTCAGCCAGGTCACGATCTCGTGGTCTGTGAGTTCGAGCCCCGCGTCGGGCTCTGGGCTGATGGCTCAGAGCCTGGAGCCTGTTTCTGATTCTGTGTCTCCCTCTCTCTCTGCCCCTCCCCTGTTCATGCTCTGTCTCTCTCTGTCCCAAAAATAAATAAACGTTGAAAAAAAATTAAAAAAAAAAAAAACTTGCATATTATAAGCATGTCACAATTATATTTTCATTCACCTCAGTTTGCTGATATGCAAATTTGGTAGCCCATTATCTAAAAGACATTTGAGAAGCATTTTCTTCCTCAAAAAATAGAAGGGTGTAATTCATTTTAAAAGACTATATTTCAGTAACAGAAAAAAATAATGCTATATCAAAATGACAATAATATGCATTTTTTTCACCTTGGAAACTTTAGACTTGAAAGAAGTCTATAGTGTAACTTTTCCATCACTCCTGTTGAATTCTAAGACCACCAGTGTAACAGCACCACTCGGAAAACCACAGGGCTGGCCTTGTTAGAATACACATAGAGTTGCTGAGGAACAGGAAACGAAGCCAGATGGTTCTGCTGAGGGAAGCACTTTTTTTTTTCTTTATAAAACCAAAAAAGCACTAATAGGTCAAACACAAAAATGCAGATATGGTAAAACGGAAAGCTAACAGGGAGATTTATGTAAATAAGACAAGCACGGTTTTGCATTACGTTCCCATCCATACCAGTAAGTGGAAGGGGTGGGGGAGGGAATAGCACAGTAGATCTATACCATAGATCTGAATGGTTTTCTTGATGGTGGATAAAAGCTACTAGCAATCTTTAAATAGGTACTGCTGCAAAATTCTGGAAGCCAATAGAATATGATTTGTGTTAGACTGAGCATCTGTGAATTATCACAAAAACTATTTAAAAAATAAGCCTTTAAATACGGAGTTTAAAGTAACTGTAGTCTACACTCTGGCTTCTTGAACATCCAATTTAATGTGTTGTTTACAAACACATGAAGTCCAAATGTGGTACAGCACTCAACACAAGCTTTTGGGGTGAGGCAGGGAAAGGAGCCTCATACCTCAGGTCTCTTTCTGTCCCTCACCCACTCTGGCCAGTTCAGAACCATGCCATTTGCAAGAGCATAGTTGAACACAGGCAGGTGTCTCCTGCAGCACCCAGTCTCTGGTCTTCAACCAGGAAGAGAGTCTGAGAGACTACAAACCTGGCCTCATGATCTTCCTTACTGAGCAGGGTGGCCACGGGCCATGGCTCTGGCTAACAGAATGCTAGGGCTGGTCACCCAGAGATTTGTGGCCTTCTCTTCTTTGACACAGTCCTTAGGGGATTTGCGCAGCTGGGGACAGCTGGGACTGCTGCCACCGTGGAGTCATGATCAGATATTTGGGCCTGGCATCTATGAATTGTGTAAGTGGCTTGCCCCTGCCTCTGGACTTCTGGTGGTAAATAAACAGTGATCCCTAGTAAGCTGTCACTTGTAACTGAGTGTAATCCCTAACTGGTGCATGGACCACCTAGATGATGAGTCTTCACAGTGATGATAAAATGCATAATGTAGCCCTTGTGTTGGTCACATGATCTGACAGATGCTATAGTGGGAAGACCGTGAAAGACTGGAGTTATGTTCAGACTCTGAACTGTTTTATCTCAATCTATCAGTGAATATCTCTGAATAATGAACTGCTTCACCTGCTAGATGAGGGCAAAGGATAGGAGGATAAATAAAGTTGCTTCAGTTTTTAAATTAAATGAATAGATGAAACTAATCTGGTTTGAGGTCCATTCATTCTGGGGTATTCATTCCATAAACACCCACTGAGCACATCCTATGTTTCAGGTACTCTGAGGGCACTCGGGGCTATGAAACAAGGTCAGCATGGTGATCAGATGTGGAAAGTTTTGTGTCTGTGAGAAGGCTGCCCAGCTAACTTGGGATAAGGGCTCTGGCAGCAGCGATTCAAAGGGTTGTAAATAAAGGGTGACAGGACTATAGGGGAAATGGTCAATCCTTGTGGATAAGCAGCTGGGGAGGAGAGTAATAAAAAAGAGGCAGCTCAGAGTGACCCCAAAGCAGAGCAGAATTTTGAGAAGAAATGAGCAGACTGCCTAGCTACCTCTCAAACATGCTACAAAGATGGAACATAAGCTGTACCTAAAGATCTTAAAATTCTTCCTGATGCAAGAACTGTCATTAATTATTTTTTTAACACAAACTTGTGTGATAATCATGGTTTCATTGGAATTTAGTTTTTTCTCATCCTGATGTTTTTGCTACTCCAGTTTATATGGAAAACACAGCTGTAGGAAAAAGGAAGCCCTTTTGGGAAAAGGAAAAAGGAAGCTGGTAAGAGGAAGCCCACCAGCCACCTAGCCACAGTATAATGCTGTTCACATAGTGCCCAGCACACATCAAGTGAAACAGGGCATATCACTAGTAGTCTGTCATGCTTTAAAAGGGTTTTCATTGAGCAAAGCCAGGTGGTTAATACTCAAGACACTGTTAGCCCTATCACAGAGGCTCAGAAGTAAGACTTCTTGATACTGTTCCCCTCCCCTTCCCCCCTCCCCCCTTCAGAGAGAGAGGAAGAAAGAGGGAGAGAGAGATGACAGGAGGGGTGGAAGGACAGAGGGGAAAGGAAGGGGAAGGAGGAGAAAAAGAGGGATAGAACACAGGGAAGGAATGAGGGAGGAAGAGAGAGAAAGAAAGGAAGATGGAGGGAGGAGAAGAAGGAATGTCTGCACATGGTGAGTTAGGAAAGATCCTACTGACATGCTTAATGAAGTCAATACAATTTCTTTGAGTCTCACTAGACTTCTAACATCTCAGAGCCCTACACCACGCGCAATTAAACAAGCAAACCAGTAATTCATTAGGGATAATTTTAATAGATGACTCATTTAGCCCAGCCAGTCAATGATGCTTTGGTTTCCCAAAGGCTCTAGCAGATAGTTAACTACAATGAAGCTTTCAGCTGTCACTGACAAAAGGTGATGGAATTTAAACTACCTATCCCATTTCTTCAAACTTATTCAGTTTTTTTTTGAAGATAAGGATCAAATGAAATGATTTCTGTGAAACCTGTATTTCCTGTACAGAGTTGATATCTTCTTCAAATTATATGAGTATACAACTATTAAGTTAATACTGCAGAGGAAGTGTCCCATTTAGAATAGAAGACCTGGCCTTTTAATTTTTGGCTCTTCAAATGTTTTAGAGTTTCTTTCTATCTCAGTTTCTCTTTTGTGTGTTCTTTTTTCCACAGAAGGCCAGTGGTAAAAATGCTAGTTAATCTGTAATTCCTAGTGAGGGGTATTCTTATTAGAGGGGTAAAAAAAAAAATGGCTTTAAAATCTCACAAGAATGACTCATTATACCAAGAATCAAGCCAGAAATGTCATGCTGTATCACATGAAGGGATTGTGCTGAAGAGCCATGTTCAATACAAGGCCTGGGCATCTCCTTTCCAAGCCAGATTTTTCATATGGAAAATGCAAATAACAATTCCTGCTCTCCTAATCCCTGACTAAAATTTATTGGGAGAATTGAATCCAAAGATATAAATCATAAAGCACTACACAAATATAAGAGGATAACCTTCACAGGGGGTTAAAAAAAAAGTCTGGTGAAAGCTCTTTGTATTTTGTTTTCAACTTGAAATTTAAGATCCAGTGAAAATCAGCAGCAATTCTTGACTTAAAGGAGATATTATAAGAAAAAACACATGAAGCCATGAAGCCTCGGGGATTCTGATCTTTGCCTTCGCACTGGCAAGGAGAGAGAATCAAGTGCCACACCCAGCATGAGTATTTGTATTGTGTGGACGTGGTGACAGAATGGCCAAGAGGCAAGGGCCTTGGTCACCTTCCTGGAATGCAACCTGCCTCCTCCAGGCTCCACCCAGGCAACCCACACACCATCGCCCCTGGGGCGGAAGCTCACCACTCCACTTTGTGAGTCAGAAGCTGGAGGATGGACCTGGGAACAGGGATCTGCTCGGCCAGGGGAGGAAATGAAAGTACACACTCGGAGCACTTAAAAAGATACTACAGAATACTTCTCTTTTCTGCTAGCTACACAGTTTACAGTTTTCTACAGCTGCTATCAGAGATCTCCATATAAGAATCTTTAACTTTTACATGTACAAAAACAAAGCCGTATTATTAGAAAGTGACCTGCTCCTATTATGTGTATGTGTGCATGTGTGTGGGTGTGGGTGGTGAAGGAGATACTGGGGACTGGGAGGGGGGACAAGAAGGGGGAAAGCAAGGAGGAGTGAAAGTTTTCCAAAAACAATAGAATTCGTGACAGAAATCCTGCTTTATCTAGAAGAATCCTCTACCAAATGAGAGGCTTGAAAACTGCGACAAAATATAGTGAGGACCACACAAGGAAAGATGTTTCTGAATGAGCAGACGTCAGTGTTACCAGTCATGCAGAGGGGCACTTAATCTTGTAAGCCAATGCTACTTTTGTGATTATGAAAATTCTGTCTGGTAAATCAGGACCAGTATATCAGTCTTTCATTCTACTTCTTCCATCTGCTCAAACATCCTTCTTTTACAAATAGGAATAAAGTCTAATGATACTAGAATCTGCAGATAATTGGGAAACTTATCATAGTACAAGAACATATGGGCACTATTCAGTTTTCCTTTATGGTCTGCATGTAACAAGAGTGAAAATTGCTTGAAAATTACTTGCTAGAATCAAGTAAATCCATCACAATTAAAACCTAAAATATGGTTAAAATCATATTCAGTAGATAATGTCTTATGCTAAGTTTAGAAAATAATCTTTTAATAATGAGAGGGATAAAACACATTTCATATATACATATTCATTTTTATAAACCATATAAAGAAATGGTCAAATCAGGATAGTATTTTTTGGGCATCTGCCATTCTGTGCCAGGCATGTTGGGAAGCACAATTACGACAAAGAGGAAAAATAGCCAGTCCCTGCCTTCAAGGAGCTTCGTGGAGAGAGACTGACACTAGCCAACTAACCACATCATAGCCTATGCTTGTGGAGAAATGGTTTTATTCTCAGAGATTTCAATTCACTTAGATTCTTCAGGAAGTAATAAACAGTAATGAGTTAAACCCAACCATTCCCCTTATAATGAAAAAACATAACAGAAGTGATCTCAAATATTTTACATAACTTTGAGAGGTAGCTGGGAAGCTATTCTAAGGAGTAATTCATCTCTTTCTGTAGGAACTTTACTATTTATTTCCATGGGAGACTCAAATCAACAATGCAAAGACAGTTTTACAAAAGGTTTCTCAATTTTGCCTTTAAGTAATTCTACTTCTGTAAAACTGCACTTGTTAATTAACTGGGCTTGGCTCAAGCCCCAGTCTATCTTTCCTAAAATGAAAATGGGATCTTTGCTTAATGGTATCCCAAATTCATCCATTTGGGGCATATTTTAGCCTGCATGCGTGATACATCCAGTTTCTCGAACAATGGTAAAAGCTACATGGGAAAACCTTTTGGAAATCTGATCCCAAGAGGACAGTGGCTTTTGATTATTCTTGAACCACAATAAGGCAGAGAATAAAGAACATGGGACAAAGTCATGGAACAAACCCATTTAAAGCTATTTAACTAGCAACTCAAAGTGGCAGACATTTCATTCCTGTACAGCATCTATTCCCAAGACAGTCCAAAAAGGTGTCTGCCTCTTGGTATCACAACTGCTTCCCTGGGCAACCAGACCATCAGTGGGACAGATTAAGGTATCTACCACAGAGATTGTCCTTGAGTTCAGATCTAATTGCTCTACAAAGCCATCAGGTATCCCAATTTTACTAAACTCAATTTGTAGAACAATAAATAACTGATCTCACAAATGCAGAAGATCCAATACTCAGAGAAGGGATCAAAATTTTTTCCTTCCCTAGAAAGAAAAGATAAGGAGAATTTTTGACAATTCACTGCAGAGAATAAGCAGAGGAGATATTTTCTAGCATGGTACACAGAAGCAGAAAATAAAATCCATGTCCTTGCCTTACAGAATATTCTATTTGGAACAGGTTTTTGCTTTATGGTTTTGGATATAAAGGCAAAATTAACACGCTTGTATTAAAGGGCCCCATAAGGCCAAGACTGGGAACCTGGAGCCTGGGATCACGAGGGCAGTAAGAGGCTCCCAAGTGGTCTGAGAAAGCTATAGGAAAGGGCCACAGGGCCAGACTCTGTGAGGATAAAACATAATTTTAGTAAATAATTCCCTGTGAATGAAGCAGAAAACTAGGATGAAATCAAACAGTACTTTAGAATGAGTGTAAAAATTAGGATTGTTTCTGTGTGTGTGTGTGTGTGTGTGTGTGTGTGTGCGTGTGTGTGTGTGTGTGTGTGTGTGAGAGAGAGAGAGAGAGAGAGAGAGAGATTAATTTATTGGCATTCCTGGGCATGAGTCACATGAAAGTAGGAAAGACTAACTTCATTGCAAATACTTTCTGTCCTTTCCAGAGTGTGCTAGTATAAAAAATGAAGCATTTAATATTAGAGATACATACCTTCTACAGGCAAATTCATCATCAAATTTAGATGATGTCGTATTTTAAAAGAGGCAATTATGTCTATATCACACGAATAGCCTTGTTATTAAAGTTAAATAGCCAGTTTTCATTTGTGGGAGGAAGCAGATGTGAAGTGGAAGGCCAGTGAAAGGACAGAAGCAGGAAGGACAGAGGAGAGCATGAGGAAGGGTAGCTCAGGCTGGATGAGGACCAGCACAAAGGGACTGGGCAGGCCTGATGGGCAGTGGAAGCAGAAAGCTCGTGGAATCTCACAGTACACTTTACATGTAAGTCAATGAGTGTCATAATCTAAGAGGAACAGGAAGGGGTTTCCCTAGGACTGTTCTCAGAAATAGAACCAGGACTTTCTTAGGTACAAGCTATCGTTTCATGTTCCACAGTGGTATAATAACACTTAGCATCATGAGAGTGAGTAAAGGGTGGAGTACAAGCTTCCACCTTAATGTGGTTAATTGCTACCCATTAGAACTTAAATGGCATTTACACAAAGTTTCATAATCCGTTTCCACAGGCACTGTATCTCCTGAGTATGCAACTCCATTCTATATTCATTTTCATTTTTTCCCTCCAAATTCACACACTTATACACATTTGCCAAGAACTACTTTTTCCAATTTAATGTCAGATGCTCAATTTTAGATTTTTAAAATACAATTGAAAATATCTAAAAATGCATCCACCTCCTTGTTCCTAAACTATCTGTGGATGAAAACTTGATGAATAATCCATCTTAGAAACTTTGATGGTGTAGTCTTCATTCACTGAGATAGCAATTTAAACAGTCTAGAGGTTCTGGGGATCTTGGGGCACATTCACTCCTGTGATATCATCCCCAGCCACACAAGACCTGGCCAGAGGAAATAAGGCAACTATGACTTTCTGCATTTGTTTAGTGAGGCCTTACTAAAGAATAGACTCTGGTACCATGAACACTTTGAGAATTCAAACACAACAAGTAATCAAGCTACTCCGCTGAACATAAAAAAGAAAAAAAAAACCTATTTGTTGATGTTGCAACTAGTAAGCTTTCCCTTAAATAAAATCTCAGAAAGTTTAAATGGCATCCTTTCTTTCCAGATTTGTATGAATTAACACAGGATGCAAAATGCTAGCAGCAGACTGACAGATGAATTAGAAACAAGGGGGAAACACTGGTTAATCCTCCCCAGCTCTGTCAACAGTCTACTTCTCCCCCTGCCAGAGGCTCCCTGGCTTTCCCCTGGTCTCTTTTATCAGCTGAGAACTGGAAGCTGTAAGAAAGATTAACTCATGCAGAAGACAATGAACAGAGAGGGATGGACATCTAACTATCCATTTTCCCCAAACACACCCTCCGCATCTTTGCCTAATACGGTCAATATAATGAGTTCAGCAAGATCTGATCATCTCTGTTTCAGCCACACACTCTCTTCCAGATATTTCTCCTCCATTTGAACTATAAATGGCACAGAGAGAAAAGAGAGAGAAGTTCAATGTCTTGGCTCTCTGGGAAATGGAAAGTTAGGCAGACCCCACTGCTTATGTCTCTCCTCCCCTCACTTCAGTGAGAATTAGTGGTTGTGAACATGGCTTAGCTATCAGGCCTGGGCTGGAGTTCTGGCTTCATTCACCTCTGATGGCCATGGCTTTGGGCAAATCGTACCCTGAACTCTCCAACCCTCAGTTCCTTCATCCATGAAGGATTGTTGTATGTTTCATATAAGATAATGTATGTAAAGTCCTCTATAAAGTTTTTGACCCATAATGAGCATCCAACATTTGGCAATTTTTATTATTTTTATTTCTAAAAGTAGTTTTTTAAAATTAATATATGCTCCCTGCCGAAAAAGAGGAGGAGGAGGAGGAGGAGGGAGAAAGAAAAAGGAAGGAAGGAAGGAAGGAAGGAAGGAAGGAAGGAAGGAAGGAAGGAAGGAAGGGAGGGAGGGAGGGAGGGAGGGAGGGAGAAAAGAAAGAGGTGTGTGTGAGGGACTATTATATTAAAATTCAGATGAGTCTCAAAAATCCCGCCCTACCCCCCATAATATGAATGTGCCCTGGATTGCCTTTAGAACAGGAGAACTCTTCAGGAATATCTGTATGGTCAGTTGTTGGTAGTAAAACCTCATGATATTTTTTAAATGGTTTTGCTGAGTCTTGGAAAAAGTTCAGACTTGGGTCATTGATTATCCATGTATCCCAAGACTAAGGACCCTCTTGTGAGTTGATAAAAGCTTAAAGATACTTCCAGTCCAGTGCTTATCAATTAGGTCATTGTTCCATATTTTCCAGCTAAAGTTGTATCCTAGCTAGTTTTATCAAGGTAGGATCACACTGGCACCTCATTAATCAAACTGTTAACGTTAATTTAAAAATTTTTTTTTAACATTTATTTATTTTTGAGACAGAGAGAGACAGAGCATGAACGGGGGAAGGGCAGAGAGAGAGGGAGACACAGAATCGGAAACAGGCTCCAGGCTCTGAGCCATCAGCCCAGAGCCTGACGCGGGGCTCGAACTCACGGACCGCGAGATCGTGACCTGAGCTGAAGTTGGATGCTTAACCGACTGCGCCACCCAGGCGCCCCAATTTTAAACATATAGTGCCATTTTCCAACTCTTCACTGTTAATGTTTATATATATATATGTATATATATATACATATATATATATAATTGGGTAGCAAAGTGAAATAAGTTTGAGAAACACTTTATTAATCTTAATAGGCAGTAGTACATTCATATATTCTAAGTTTTGAGAAGCCAGTCCATGATAAAGAAATCTGCTTACATTTGTGAAATTTAGCATTGTGCAGGCTTATGTGGCTTTAGACAAAGTTTACGAGACTGTCATCTACAGCAACTAGAACCATGACCATGGTAGGTAGTCAACAGAAGGTGTGTGGAAAGAACAGTGCCTCCTAGAGAAGTTAGAGATCCTCTCCTTTCAGGCACCACTGGTACTGTGTTGACATCTTGAATTTGTTTGAATGTGTTCTCATAAATACAATGGTTCAATGTATGTGGACGGAGGCAGGCATGAAAAGAGTGTGATGGTGTCACATAATTATTTAAGAAGATAAAAATATTTCAAAAGTTTGAATTATCAACTGACTATATCCTGTAAGAAGTACAAATTCTCGACAACCCGCGTTTGTGTAAATTGAGTATTTAGAGCTCTGAGCCATCAGCACTACAGAGTAGTTTTTAAACAGTAATACTTTTTTTTTTCTCAAGTTGCAACAATTGTAGATGTTAATTATAGGATCTGGGTGGTGGGTATATGGCTGTTAATGGTAAAATTCATTCAACAATCCTGTACGTTTAAAATGTTTATAATAAATATTATTGGAAAAGATGTAAGCACATAACTTATTTATTCTGAAGTACAGCATGATTTAATATAGTTTTTATATTCTTCACTTCAAGTTGAAATACCCCTTACCCACTCAGTTTAAGTTTTAAATCATTTTGATCTAGGAAACAAGACTATAAATGGATGTTAATGAACCTGAATCAGCAACAGGAAGTGGCTTTGTATAAATTCTTGCAAAAATGTTTACAAGACAGAGGTAGATTCTAATCACAAATGTACAGCACATTAATGCTAATTTTTTACAGGGTTGTTATTAGGCCCTTTTCACAGATGGGTAAGCTGAGATATAAAGACCTAAGACTGAAGAACAAATCACTGACACAGCTAGGATCCCTATACTCTGTTTGTCAAATGCTCTCTACTCTTCATCATGGAAGTTTATCCATAAGTAAAAAAGTGTAAGTCACTTAATCTAAGGATTCACCAGTACAATATGTTTGTGTATAAATGAGAAAGATTATATAATTAAAACATGTGTAAATAAGATGCTATTATAACTTGTTTGATCTGTACTTGCCAAGGCTTTATTCTAAAGCTGATTATAGCGCCAGGATGCAGATGCACTTTAAACAAACAATGTTTCTCTTTTTTCATTCTTATGCTTGTTGATTTTAATTTTAGCAACATCTGCCTTTAGTCGTAAGTCTGTGAAGTAACCTCATTTTAACACGTTTAGAAATGCAAGAGATGGTAACACTTCTTAAAATGGAAATAGCAAACTACGTATTCTTACTTAATAATGGCACTTTTTCAGAAATCAAGAAATTTAAATTGAGACATCCTTCAGGACCCATAAATGAGAACTATATAATACTTCTTGCATCATCAACATGTGTTACTGTCTGAACCCCAGGGTTCAGCAAAACCTACTTGTACTGTGGAACAAGCCAGGTCTTGAATGACAATGACAATGACTTAATTTTGTATGTCTGTTTCTCCATAAAATCTGAAAATTTTACATTTTTCCTGAAAGGCCAGAACATTTTACTCTTGTGTGGATGCTTTGGTTCACTGTACTGATACCATTTTGTCAAGGAATCTTCAAAATGGCATTTGGGAAGACCTTTTTGAAGTCTTTGAGCCAAAGTGTTTATAAAATGCTTTTATTTTAAATGAATACAAATGTGGCCCCTTTGTTTCAAGGTTTGAGCTACACCCAGGACCAGTGCTAGCCTTGGCATTTGGGGAATGAGATGATACCAGGGTCCTTCTTCCAGATCCACTGAGCTCACAAAGACTTACTCATTACTTATGTATTTAACAGTGTCATGAGTTTCTAAAACACTTTTTGGCTTATTTTTAAAATGTTGTTAAATTTTTTTCTGATTGAAAAGTTTATATTCATTTCAAATATATGGAAAATATAGAAATATAAAGAGAAAAATAAACATAAATGGTAATAAGCATTATTAAGATTTGGTATACTGTTTCTCTATCAAAATCTATTTCTGAGTTCTAGCACAAACTTCATTTTTTACCCCGGTGCAAAAAAATAAAGTTAAATAGAATGAAATTTGATCTATTTGGTTCTGAATTTGGAGAACAAGAATTTGGATAAAGAAAGATAACTATACAGCTATCTACTGCTCTAAGCATATGCAGAAAGCTAGAATGATAGTTTTGAAAAAAAATTCATTTTTATGAACCTTGCCACATATTTTTAAGTAGGTAAGGCCATATAGATTAGACAAAACAGAGTTTCAGCTTCTATTATTAACATCTCCTTTCTCCTACTTCTTAAATTTCTGAAAAGGTGGGCTTATATATTTTTTAATGAAATGTTCTTAGAATATATCTAATGTCTATTGTCATAAAATGCCTCTTTGTAATGACAGCTTCAAAGAACATACCGAAATTATCTAAATGTTATGCTGTTCAAAATTTAAAATCAAAGCTGTTCTTCATCCATAATATAAATCAGTATTAGGTGTACAAGTACCCATTTTTAATTGTTATGAACAAAAATAATAACACCTGAAACTAACCTCTGTGTTAGCAAGTAAACTACTTGTTTGCTTTCTTTCGTAAACGTTCAAGTTTCTTTTTGAATCGCATCAATGAACAAGGAAGCCAGATCCGGTTTCCCAGAGAGGAATCATTAAGGACAGAAATAGTCTCCTGAGCACAGGAAATCTGTAAGCACCTAAACAAGGACAAACAGACTCCAGGGAAAAAGACAATGTCACCAACATGCTCCTTCATGTCTGGCCACAGAAAGAGCCATGTATATTTAAAAGGATACTGATCAGGGAAAGGTAAAATATAACCATTTGCTTAAAGAAAAGTCATACTACTTACACATGTAACACATCTAATCCAGACCAGAATTTAATGTGCAGATAAGTCCCAAGAGTGAGAACTTGAATTTCCCTTCAACTATATCCAGTATTATGCAATATTATCATTATTAACAACTCTATCTCTATTTAATGAACAAAATTCATTGGTGTGTAAAGTCACACATTGAGAAGTATGTAGGGTAATAACCAGACACTCAAGCAGCAGAAACCAAAACCTCCGCAAGAATTTCACTCTTAGAGTACTTTAGTAGAATAATGTAAACCTGAAAGTCTTAGATTATACAAACTGAAATTAGGGAACATTTCCTGAAGCTCTGAGAACTGTACCTGTGTACCTAAATTTTTTTTCACAGTTATATGACTTTTGAGTAGGCAGGAGGGAGAAGGTGCACAAAGTGAGGAGATAGAGGCTTTAGGAAGGAAAGAATACTACTCAAACATTTTTCAACCATCCTCGGAACTGACTGACACCTTCATTTTGATGATGGAAAGAACAATTGTGAAAGGTTTCCATATTCAAGTAACATTCAGTGTCATCTACATGTAAAATGGAACCATGGAGCCTTAAAATGAAAGCAGTGTGAGTGTAAATATATCTGCATTAGCAAAATTTTATATGCTACCACTTCTTCTAGGTCATGCTTTTCCACCAGAGGCCTGGCATTGAAAACACCAACTGATACAGGTATTTTTAAGAACATAATGAGTCAGTTCCTACCTCTACATAGTCCTTGGCATGGCCCCAATCTCGCTTGGCATCCAGATTTCCCAGGCTGAAACATTCCAGTTGTCCAAGGTAAATCTTAGCCACTGACCGGCTAATTTTTCTAGTAACAAAATTAGCTCCTAAAAAGAGATAAAAGGATGTATGTATTATCAGATAGTACATTTGACATTTAACAGTTTGGTGAACCAAATCCAATCTCAGCCTCTAGGCATTTCTTTCATTCTCCCCCATTCCCCCTCCTTTAAAATAAGAATGAAAGAAAATGATCACTAACTGTCATTTAGATAAGTTAAGAAGCTCTAATTCTATGTGTCACATCAGCTCTACTTTCATAACAAACATTTTTCTTTTGGGGACGTCTTAACATTCCTAATTTGCTGCTGCAATATGTGACCCAGGCATTAGGCCAAAGAAAAGCTATTGGAATGCCAGTTTTTAAACAGAAAATTCAAAAGGGTTGTACAAAGGGAAATGCCAGAATGGAAGACAGACATCTAAGACCACCCTGATTTTTTTAAAGAACATAAACAGCGTATGTTCCTATTAATAAAGCTATTTTGGAGCTCATGGGGAAAGGGAGAGGAGTAGCTCACAGGCTTTAACCAGTTACAGGAAACAAACAAGAAATGCATTTGGGTTGCCAATAAGTGGTGATCATTCTTCTTTGGAAACTTGCAAAGCTATCCAGTTATAAATTATGACACAGTTCCAACTCAAAAGTTTCTCTCTACTATACTTACTGAAATGCCACCTTCCAAATTCACTTAAGTGCTATCTACAGAAATGGGCTCCTGAATTCTGCATAAATATTTTGAAATGATTGGAGGAAAGGTGCCATAAATTGAAGAAAGAACTGAAATTGTTTTATGTTCTCTGGTCTTAATGAAAGGTTCTACTTTTTAAAAGATTATAGAGAAGGACAAAATAAAAGACACTTTGGAGATGATTTTACCCATGGCTCTGTTTCTAGGTAAGGTTAGCACAAAGCACCAAATTCTCAAGGTAATAATACACATAAAGTCAATGATGGCTTCATACAGTTTAGATAGATTACTATCATAATTTATCACATTTCAATAACTTTAGCTTTGTTCTTTTGCAGATTAAGCAGGGAGGTTAGTTATGATGAAAGCTTTTGGTTTCTAGAGAAACTGGCACAGTGATAAGGGGAATTTTTCTAAATAGGTTTACTAAATTTTGGCAAGAACATGGCCCAGGGCAAGTGCCAACATATACTAGATCACTGACTACAAAAATTTGGTATATGCATTTATACCAATGCCATCATTAAAGATGACAATGGGATTTCTATGGAAATCTAAATTTTCAGTTTTTCTTAGCAGCTCATAGAGTACATTAATAAATCCAAAGTTTCAACTTTCCATGGCAGTTTATAAAACAGAGCTGCTTCAAAAACCAGACTTTCAAAATGAAGAAATATTAAATAGGTGCAATCCTTCTCAATCTGCTACCCATTAGCAATCATTTATTCTCCACTGACTTATAACAAATAAAATTAAATTTATAATTAAATGTAGATTTCTTGATGTCTGCCTTTTTATTTTAATATCAGGACTATACTATCATTACAAATATACTAGATAAACTAGTGATGCCATATCACTAAATAAAGTTCCCAACAAAAAATAGTTCAGATTATTCTCTTTACTAGTAAGCAAATGTTTAGGGGTCAAATGGAAGCATGTGACCATGTTCAATGTATCTAGGTCCTGTCCTTCCCTATTTATTCTTTCAAATAGTATTAACTGAGTACCTATCAAGCACTAAGCACTGAGCTGGGGAACTTGGGAGTGATGCAGTAGCAGTTACTCTCAAGTAGTAGAGAGAGGGTAAGATAGACAAATCAGTGCTGCCAGAAGTGAGTTGACAGATTTGCAAGAACAGAAACAGTCAAATCTGGTAACTCAGTAGCTGGATGTGGTCAGGAAACACCCACCAGAGAAGCAGCCTGCATGGAGTCTCCTCATGAGGTCATGAAGCAACTAATTAGCTGTGAGACAAGGACAGTGCTCCAGGCACATGCAAAGGCAGTGCAGGGGTTTCCAGCAGGCCTGTATTTAAATCCTTATCACAAGCCTGCAATGATCATAACCTCAAGACCTCTAACAATGGCTATCACTTTTAGCACCGCACTGAGCTCTTTAGATGAAAAAACTCATTTAGTTTTCAGAGAAACCCGAGAACTAAGAACTGTCATTACCCCTTTTGTAGGTGAAGAAGCTGAGATTCAAAGAACCTATGCAAACTGACCATTTTAAAACAGATTTACATCACTGACTGTAAAATTATAAAGCCCAGGTTCCCTCCTTGATGGGACAGAATGTCTTGCTAGGAGATGTGGAACCTTCCTTATCTGCATCCAAAAGTTGTCTTGGGTAATGGTCAAGTTTATTTGAATATGTAGTTCTCAAAATGTAATTTTTTAATATGATTTATTGTTAAACTGGCTTACATACAATACCCAGTGCACATCCCAACTGTGGAGTGCCCTGCTCAATGCCCATCACCCATTTTTCTCTCTCCCATCCCCATCACCTTCAGTTTGTTCTCTGTATTTAAGATTTCTTGTGGTTTGCCTTCCTCTCTCTCTGTTTATATCTATTTTCCCCCCTGCCTTCCCCCATGGTCTTCTGTTAAGTTTCTCAAGTTCCACATATGAGTGAAAACATATGATATCTGTCCTCCTCTGACTGACTTATTTCAGTCACCATAATACC
This sequence comes from Felis catus, assembly GCF_018350175.1. Classification (NCBI taxonomy): domain Eukaryota; kingdom Metazoa; phylum Chordata; class Mammalia; order Carnivora; family Felidae; genus Felis; species Felis catus. The sequence continues at coordinate 26,630,714 of NC_058372.1, read as the reverse complement.
TTCCAGTCCCACCCATGTTATTGCAAATGGCATGATTTCATTCTTTCTCATTGCCAAGTAGTATTCTATTGTGTATATAAACCCCATCTTCTTTATCCATTCATCAGTTGATGGACATTTAGGCTCTCTCCATGATTTGGCTATTGTTTAAAGTGCTGCTTTAAACATTAGGGTACATGTGCCCCGATGCATTAGCATTCCTGAATCCCTTGGGTAAATTCCTAGTACTGCTATTGTTGGGTCATAGGATAGTTCTATTTTTAATTTTTTGAGGAATCTCCACACTGTTTTCCAGAGCAGCTGCACCAGTTTGCATTCCCACCAACAGTGCAAAAGGGTTCCCGTTTCTCCACATCCTCGCCAGCAACTGAGGTTTCCTGATTTGTTCATTTTAGCCACTCTGACCAGTGTGAGGTGGTATCTCTGTGGTTTTGATTTGTATTTCCATGATGATGAGTGATGTTGAGCATCGTTTCATGTGTCTGTTGGCCATCTGGATGTCTTTTCTGGAAAAGTGTCTATTCATGTCTTCTGCCCATTTCTTCACAGGATTATTTGCTTTTCCGGTGTTGAGTTTAGTAAGTTCTTTATAAATTTTGGATACTAACCCTTTATCCGATATGTCATTTGCAAATATCTTTTCCCATTCTGTTGGTTGCCTTTTAATTTTGTTGATTGTTTCCTTTGAAGTGCAGAAACGTTTTATCTTGATGAGGTCCCAATAGTTCCTTTTTGCTTTTAATTCCCTTGCCTTTGGAGATGTGTTGAGTAAGAAATTGCTGTGGCTGAGGTCAAAGAGGTTGTTGACTGCTTTCTCCTCTAAGGTTTTGATGGTTTCCTGTCTCACATTTAGGCTTTTCATCCATTTTGAGTTTACTTTTGTGTATGGTATAAGGAAGTGGTCTAGTTTCATTCTTCTGCATGTTGCTGTCCAGTTCTCCCAGCACCATTTGCTAAAGAGACTTTCTTCCCTTGGATATTCTTTTCCTGTTTTGTCAAAGATCAGTTGGCCATACATTTGTGGGTCCAATTCTGGGGTCTCTATTCTATTCCATTGGTCTATGTGTCTGTTTTTATGCCAGTACCATACTGTCTTGATGATTAAAGCTTTGTAATACAGGCTAAAGTCTGGGATTGTGATGCCTCCCACTTTGGTTTTCTTCTTCAATATAACTTTGGCTATTTGGGGTCTTTTGTGGTTCTATACAAATTTTAGGATTGTTTGTTCTAGCTTTGAGAAGAATGCCAGTGCAATTCTGATTGGGATTGCATTGAATGTATAGATAGCTTTGGGTAGTATTGACATTTTAATAATATTTATTCTTCCAATCCATGAGCATGGAATGTTTTTCCATTTCTTTGTGTCTTCTATTTCCTTCATAACCTTTCTATAATTTTCATCATAATGATCTTTCACATCTTTGGTTAGGTTTATTCCTAGGTATTTTATGGTTCTTGGTGCAATTGTAAATGGGATAGTTTCAAATATTAATTTCTTAATGTTATTCTTTATAACAGCTTTCTTGAGATATAATTCACATACTATATAACCCATTCATTTAAAATGTATCATTGAATGACTTTTAATACATTTACAAAGTATACAGCCACCATTACTAACATTTCAGAACATTTTAGCACCCCCAAAAAACACTTAGGCAGTCACTTCTCATTTTCCCCAAAGGCCTCTTGCCCTAAGTAACCACTTATCTGCTCTCTGTCACTACAGATTTGCTTATTCTGAACACTTCATATATAAACAAACTAATTTTTGGTCTTTTGTGACTGGCTTCATTTTAGCAGAACATTTTCAAGGTTCATCTATGTTACAGCATAAATCAGTACTTCATTCTTTCTTTATGGCCAAATAATATTTTATTATGTGGATATACCACATTATTCATTCATCAGTCAGAAGGTACACATTGGGTTATTTCCGTCTTTCAGTGATTGTGACGAATGCTTATGAACACTTATGTAGAAGTTTTTGTACCGACATCATGTTTTCATTTCTCTTGGGTATATACCTACAGGTGGAATTACTGGGTTACAGGGCAACTCTACATTTAACCTACTGAGGAAATGTCAAACTGTTCTCCAAAGTATCTGCCATTTTATATTCCCACCAGCAGTGAACTGGGTTCTCATTTCTCCACATCCTTCCCAACACTTGTTACGGTTTATCTTTTCCGGTAACAGTCTTCCTAGTGAATACTGAGTGTTATCTCAGCATGGTTTTGATTTGCATTTCTCTGATGACTAATGAGATTGGGCATCTGTATTTTTACATGCTATTGGCCATCTGTATACCTTCTTTGGAGAAATGTCTATTCAGATCCTTTGTCCATTGTTTAATTGTGTTGGTTGTGTTTTTACTATTGAGTTGTAAGAGGTTTTTTTTTACATATTCTGGATCCAAGTCCTTTATTAGATATATAATTTCCAAATACTTTCTCACATTCTATAGCTTCTCTTTTCACTTTCTTAATGGTGTCCTTTGAAGTGCAAAAGTTTTTGTTTGTTTGTTTTTTGTTTTTAATTTTGATGAAGCCCAATTTGTCTATTTTGGAGTAATACGAGCTTTAGGCATATCCAAGAAGACTTTGCCTAACCCAAGATCATAAAGATTTTCTCGTATTTTTTAAAGTAAATTTTTACAGACTTTGTTTTTACATTTAGGCCTCTGATTAATTTTTCAGTTAATTTTAGTGTATGGTGTGATGAAAAGGGTTCAACTCCATTCATTTGTATGTGGATATACAGCTGTCCTGGCCCCATCTATTGGAAAGGTTATTTTTTCCTCCTTTGTATTGTCCTGGCACCTTATGTGAAAAATCAATTAATCGTAAATGTGTGAGTTTATTTCCGATTTTCAATTCTTTTCCATTGATCTACGTATCTATCCTCATGACAGTATCCCATATTCTTAATTACTTTAGATTTATGGTAAGTTTTAAAATCAGTAAGTGTGAGTTTTCTGACTTTTTTTTTTTAAACATTGTTTTACTTATTCTTAGTCCCTTGAATTTCTTTGTGAATTTTATGTTCAGCTGGTTAATTTCTGCAAAAAAATAAAAAGCCACTGGAGATTTTGATAGGGATTGTGTTGAATCTGCAGGACAATATGAAGAAAGAATACTGTCATCTTAACCATATCATGTCTTCCAATTTATGAACACAGGATGTCTTTCTATTTACTTAGGCCTTTTGAAATTTCTTTCAGCGATGTTTTGAAGTTTCCAGAAAATAAGTTTTGCTTTCATTTTGTTAAATTTGTTCCTTTGACATTATTGTAAATGGAATTGTTTTCTTTAATTTCATTTTCAGATTGATTTTAAACATTGCTGTTATCATATGCTTCACTAATTAGTTTTTGGAGAGGCTTAAAATTATTATTTTTTAAATTTGCTCTCTTCATTTTTACTCCTTATCACCTGCTGTTTTTGGGAGAGAACTATAAAAATAATTATATATTAGAATGAGACCTTAGAGGCCACTTTGACAAACCATCCCAAGTGTGCAGGTGGAGAAAGACAGGCAGAGAGGCTGAGCAAAACTGCCCAACAGTCAGGACAAGCAGGTAAGCCTGATCCAAGCCTGTCTGGCTTGCTTTCCCACCTGTGCTGATTTCACTAAGCCACAGTGCAATGCAGGAGGTATCCTTCCTCAGATGAGATTATTTAAGTGGTTGTGCATTATAACACGTGGATAATGGACCTCTCGTAATTATTTTAAATGTACACTTGATTTCTAAGAGCCTTAAACTAGAAGACCTTAGTGTCAAGAAATGAAAAGTTAGCCCAATGAACTGACCAAAGGCCAGCTCTAATAGCTACTGGCTATGTGGTCTTGCACAAACCATTTAAGGCTCTGAAGTTACAGTCTGTTCTGTAAACTATCAATACAGTGATATGTGCCATGTCAAATGTTCCTGTATCTGAAACAACACTGTAGAACATAAATCATTATGGAAATGTAAGGAATAATATCATCATGTCCTCATTTGTAAAACAAGGATAATAACAATACTTACCATGTAGATTTGATGTTTAAGTGAGAAAATCAAGGTAATATGATTAGCAAGTTCTCAATAAATGTTAGCTATTATGATAATTATTACATTACAATGTTAGTGGTATCTATAACTAAGCATGAATGAAAGTTCATATTTCTTACATCTTTTATGATGAAGTCTCTTAATTCTCTGATTTTGAAAATCTAAAGTTGAGAATAGAGGTAAATAGTCAAAGTCAAATGTACAGACTCACACAATGAAAGCACTAATAAACATGTCTTAAACCACTGAACGTTACTCTGTCAATGTAAACTCATTAACATAGAAAAAAAGAGTGGTCACATAAATGTATATCCATAAGAAAAAAAATTAAGATGAATTTTAGTCCAAATCTTAGTTCTAAGTCTGAGATCATGAGTTCTAGCACAGATAGAATGAAAAGAAAAGAATTTCTGTTTTGGCAATGTTGCATATAAGAAAAACTGCCACATTAAGAAACACCAAGATATGCTGGATAAAGCATTAGTATTATTAATTTAAATTCAAAGCTGAGTCTCAGAAAAGTACTCAAGTGAAGGGAAAGCTCCAAAGCACATGTCTGGGTGGACACTAAGGGCTCTGGGCTAAGAACATGACTGGAATACCACCTCAGGACCTAGAAATAGGCTTTAGCTTTAATGTCCAAGCTGAGGCAAAGGACATGGCCTTGGAAGTGTAACACTGGAAGTAGGGTTATATACTATATGAGTTATTAATAGTTCTGTTCCCTTTATAAGTGCCATTACCTTAAATAAGCATTTTAACTTTTCAGTTGCTTTATCTATAAAATGGGATAATAATCCACTCTAAGGACCTAGTAAGATACTTAGTTTAAAGGCTGTATAACTCTATATCATTGTAAAGTACTTCTATTAGCTATAAATGTTTATTGTCTTGGATATTTTTACTGTGATAAATCTTCTAAAATAGTAAAATCTTTTTCGTCCACATTTGTCTTTATGTGACCTTTTCCACAGTTAGCCCAAGTCTGGAGAAAGAACAGAACTGTATCAAATAGTCAAAAAGAAAGAGTTAATATTCATCCCTATAATTCAAAATAGGATTCCGTAACGAGACAGTAAGTTTGAAAATAAGGTCATGGACAAGTAATTTTCTAAATAAGTTTAGTGTATCAAAAACCAAGAGTGGTCACAACCCAAAGTTTCTCACACATTCTGATGGGCAGGCATGTGGCCTGTGGTTCTTGTAAAAAGGACAAAAAGAGGTAGCAGGTAGGGGGTGCCCAGGCCACCCCGGGCAGTGGAGGACACCAGCAGAGGCAATGTTCTAACCTAGCTTCTGTGGGATAACAAGTAAATTATATTGAAGAAATCATCAAGAGGAGGAGACTTCAACCTACTTCATGCTGGAGACTCTGGAGAGATCTCCTTAGGATGCCACCCAGACTGACCTGGGATAGCTGCATCAAGATACATGAAGCAGTATTATGAGGCTCTCTTACAGGGCATGGGCAGTGGTGTGAGAGCCAACAGGCCTGCCCTGCAGCCCTGAGTGGGCTGGAGGTGGTGAGGGAGGATGCTCTGTAGTTGAGGCTTGGAGGTAAAACCCGTAGGATATGGACTACATCTTACATGTAGTGGGTCCACCACGCCAATGAAGGATGGGGTGAGGCTAACTCACTCCAGGAGCCTATGGAAAGAGAAGCCCCTGAATTTTATAAGCAGCAGACACCAAAAAAGAGCCAAGCCTGCCGCCTCCCTCGCCATTAGGCAAGGGAATGGCTTGTATCAGCAGCTCTGCAGCTGAGATCAGCAGTGTGCCGAGTGTACCATGTGGGCCTGAGGATTCCAGTTGCCTCCTTGTCAACACCAAGTCAAATAAGCCACATCTGTGTCCCAGATAGCCAGATGCCATCTCAAAGACAAACACGGGAAGAAGATGGCATGCCTAGAGAAACTGGCTTCAAAACTGTAATACAGCAGACAATTACATTTTTAATTGAATTTGGTTTTTGTTTGTTTGTTTCATTTTATTTTGTTTGAGAAAAGTATAAGTTTAACCTTTAGGGACTGTATGACTTTCCTGTGGCTGCCATAACAAATTAGTACAAACTAGGGGGCTTAAAACAACTGAAATTTATTCTTTCACAGTTTTGGAAATACAAGTCTGAAATTGAACAGGGCCAAGTTCCTTCTGGGAAGTCTAGGGGATAAACCTTCCTTTGCCTCTTTCTGGTTCCAGGCATTCTTGATTCTTGGCTTCTGGCTACATCACTCCAATCTCTTCCTCCATCTTTACACCATCCTCTCCTGTACATCTATGTCTTTGCCTCTTCTGTTTCTTATAAGAACACTTGTCATTGAATTTAAAGTCTACCCTGGTAATTCAGGATGATCTCCTCGTCTCAAGATTCTTCATTTAATTATATCTGTAAAGACCCTTTTTCCAAATAAGATCACATTCACAAGTTTCTGGAATTAAGAAGTAGGCAGATCTTTTTGGGATCACTCAATCCACTATAAGGATCACAGATTAGAATATTTGAGAAAATGATAAAACATAAATCAAGCACTGTTATATTATTTTAATAACATCTTAAAAGAATGATATATCTTTCATGAGCACAACAAACAGTATCTGGTTGCAAAAGATTAATTTAAAGGTGATAAAATAAGTTTCTTCTCTATTGTAACTCTGCAGTTTGCCTCAGTTAATCTGAGTAGCTCCCAGAGTCTCTCCTTCAGAGAATACACATCTATTTATAATTTTGGACTGGAAATGCCATGCATATTCCCATATTTACCAATTTCCCTTTTCATCATTCCTTCTTGAATCTTCCTTCTGGCATAATTTCCTTTCTTTTGAAAATGTATCCTTTTGAAATTCCTTTAATGTAGAGAAATTGGCTCATATTTGAAAGATAATTTTGCTAATTTCACAACTGCAGGGTGCAAACTATTTTCTTTGAGCATGCTAAAGGTATTATTCCATTGTATCCTGGTTTCCATTTTTTGCTATGGTAAGTGTGAGGTCATTCTATTATTCCTTAGTAGGTCATCTTTCTTCCTCCCATTAAAGATTCTCCCTTTGCCTCTGGTATCCCAGAATTTCAACTCAATGTGTCTAGATACGTTTTCTGCATGATGCACACAACACTTAACAGTGTCTCTTATAGCAGGTCTGGAAATCTCTCAGTAACCATCTCTTCCAATATTGCCTCTTCATCACTCTATTCTGTTTTCTTTTCTCTTACTATTTGCTTCTGGGAAGGAATGTTAGACATTCTTATTTTGCCTTCCAAAATCTTAATTTCTTTCTTCCTCTTCTTCCTCTTTCCTTTCTTCTCCACCTTCTTTTATTTATTTCTTTGTTTATTTATTTATTTTAATAATTTTCACCTCTTTATCCTTCTCTGCAATGTTCCGGGTAATTTCCTGAGATCCATTTAATTTTCCTTCAGCAGTCTAATATTTTAAAGTCAGCCATATAATTCTTTGTTTCCATAATTATTTTTGTTTTTATGTCTAAAGTTCTCTTTGGTTCTTTTTCAAATCTGCCCGGGCAGTTCTATATTCTGTTGCTGCTTATTTATTTTTTATGATTTATCAATTTATTTACCTAGAGATATCTTAGTAATTTTATATTCTGAATTTGATAATGCCACTATTTAAAGTTCTTGGGGGGACTAATTTCTTGTTTTTCTCCTGCTGAATATGACTGATGGTAGCTTGTTTCCTTGTGCATTTGATGACACTCAGAGTTCATACTTAGTAATCTTAATCTGCTGGAAACCAAAGGACATGTCTGAGAATGACTGTTTCCTCCTGAGAGGGTCTATGTTTGTTTCTGATGGAAGTCAGGAGATGCTAACCTCTGCAACCTTTCATCCCCTTCCACTGTGCCCACGTTAATAAGGTTCTGCTCTTCTAGTTTGTTGCTAAGGCCAAAACTGAGCCTTCTAATTAAAGAGGCTGGACATTACCTAAAGGTCTATTAAAACTAGGTAAACAGGACTGGATACCACTTTGGGGTCCCTAGTGGTCCCCACCTACAGTTGGGAGGCGATTGTCAGGAAGATGAAGACAGATTTAGAGAAATAAAGATATTAAAAGAAATTATTTGCTCTGTATAGCTGGATGCAAAGCAAATAACTGTTCCACCCAACACATATTTATTTTTATTTTCATACTAGACATTCAGAAAAAATTTATTTTTATGTTTTCTTTTAAACAGAGTATGCCTGTTCAATATGTATGTATGTATGTCTTTGGCTCAAATACGATTACTTTTAATAATCTTTTTCACACAACAGGCAAATATGCTTTTTTTTTCCTTATGAAATTCTGAACTAGAATATCGTCTTGTCTTGTGGTTCTTCCCCTTTACACTGGGCCTCACTTCCTGTGAGAACAGATGATTAAGACCTGCTGTGAGATCATTCCAGCACCAACACACAGGAGGCAGCTCAGATATAGAACTAAAGCCAAATTCCTAATTTCCTGGCTTTGTTCTTATATCTAATCCTTACATCAATGTATGTGTGAGTATGTATACGCACATATGCCTTGTTAAACTTTTTACTATAATATCGTAAAATATACCAATAATATTTATAGTCAAATATCTTCTAAACCAAAATTTTAAGGAAAAGAAGAACTGACAAAATTTATAACATATATCGTAAATTATCAGCATTAAACTTTCAGACATGAATAGCAGCATACTTATTGCAATTAAAGAATTAGATCATCTGTTAAATCGCCATCTTTACCACAATGTACTACCCTCTGTACAAAACAGAGGTTTTGTTTTTATTTTTGTTTTTATAACATACAAAATACAACAATGGACATTTTATGATGATCAAATAGAACTAAGGGAAGAAACATTGAGGGAGATACAGTAATTCCTACGAGGGATAATTCTGCTTACCACATTAAATAAAACTGCTTCATTCTGGCCCTGCCATTATACTGTCTAACTCCCAAGAAGCAAAGTAGCTGTGATTGTGTGGCAATTTTCATTGTTAGTATGTGCACATGTATATACAAATATGTATGCTGAAGACATACATATAAATACATGCAAAATATATCCCTGTCAGCATCCAAATAGTATGTGAAGTAACCACAATTTCTCTAAGAAAAGTTTTATTTCATTGCCCAGTACTTCATCCAAAAGCTGTAGATTTAAAGATTTTTTGGAGTTAGATAAAGTACAAAGCCCGTTTGGATGCTATTCATTGCAAAACAGAAATCATTCCAATTTATCCTGAACCCCTCATGAACCTCCGCCCTGGGGCCCTGCATTCCCCCCCTGTGGTAGTCTCTGGCCACCCCACTGGGAACTGCCTGGGCCGTGGCTCGCTGCAGACAGGGTGTAGAAAGAAGAGACACTGGGAAGGTCATGGCTGACTGAGCAGACTGCAGAGATCAGAGAGCTCATACCTCATTTGCTCACCAAGTCCTGCCAAGAGCAACACTATTTAACTGCAGGTACTCAAAATCCAACAGGCATGCTTAAAGGAATCTCAGGCTTACAAGAGGACCATTCACAACGTGCATTTGTCGAGGATAGCTACCACCTTTTGGCAATTATTCATAAATACATGTTTAAAGAGAAAGATTCAAGCTACTTTGCTCTTTGCATCAAATGTTCAATGCCTTTTCTACCGAGATTAAGATGATTCAAATTCACAAATCTTCATTTTCAGGGTTTCTCAGCTTTAGCACTATTGACATTTGGGGCTGACCTGTACATTGCAGAGTGTTTAGCAGCATTCCTGGCTGTTACCCAAGAGATGCTAGTAGCACCCCCTTCTCAGCAGTGGCAACCAAAAATGTCTCCAGACATTGCCAAATGTCCCGTGGGGAAACAAACTGCCCCCCTCCTTGAGAATCACTGCCTTAGTCAAACAAACGAATCCTGACAAAGACAAAATCCCACAAAATTAAAACAAATTTATATATAAACGCTAAACTTACCCACAGATACACTGTGTTATTTTAAGTCTCTCCATTCATTTGATACACTGACGAAACTATCAGAGAACTAATAAACATGAAATATTTAAATCATGATGAGACAGGGTGAGTCTTCATCTAAAGTCAAAGTGAATATATGAGTCTGGCCTCCTGAGGAGGGTCTAGGTGAAAGCACACATTTGGGAACCATTGATGTGTGGATGGTATTTCAAGTCCTGAAACCGGCTGAGACCACCAAGAGAGGGAAGTGAGCAAGAAAACAGAAATGGTCCAAGAACCGAATCCACTGACACTACAACATTTAGAGGTCAAACAGATGAGGAGGAAGCAGTGAGGCTGAAGGAAAACAAGAGCAGGGAAGAATCCGGAAAGTCTGGAAAGCGCGTGCCCAGGAGGTTGTTAATCACCACGACTGTAGGTCAGGGAGGAAGACAGGGGACAGATGGAAAAATGACCAATGGGTATGGCAGACTCAAGGTGACTGGCGACCCTGATCAGAGAGCCTCAGAGGAATGTAGTCAGAAATCTGATGGGTGAGAGGGTTAAAGACAGAATGGAGGAGAGACTGAGAAAATTTTATTTCAAGATGGGAGAAAAAGTAACATTTGAAGGGAGAGATCTAGTGATGAGGGAGAAATAGAAATGATCCAGGAGAGAGGTGAAAATTGCTGGTGTCACACCTTTGGGTTGGTGATTACAAACAGGGCCTAGTGGACGAATGTTGAGTTCTCCAGACAGCCCATCTATGGGCATAGGAGAGAGGGTAGAAAGAACAAAAATTCAGATTAAAAAATGTGCAGATGTTCCCTCTGAGGGTTTCTATTTCCCTCTCAAATCTTAAACAAACACTTCCCTCTGCTATATGATTTATCCTCCTGTCCACAATGTCCATCCTCACAGCAGCATTATACCAGTTCTCCAAGCATACAGAACTCCCAGTCTCTTGTTCATGCAGATTCCTTAGTCTTTATTTCCTTCTTTTTCATATAAGGAGCCATCACTTTGAGCATTTTCTTGCTAATACCCTTAATTCCTTTGCTCTCCTGGCTGTTCCACTTCACATACTCTGCAAAACCTCATATCAATATCAATGTCTTTCCTCCTATGTTGTGGCCTGAGTGCTGTGGGAGAACACACCTATTCTAATTATGCTCTCCAACTCAAGCTAAGCTCCTGCTGCCTGGCTGGTAATCATTTTATGTGATCTGCAAGTTTCCATCCGGCTTTTCTCCTACTCACCTCAGGGGATATAACCTTTATCTCACTCATGTCTCCTTTACCTCAGCTGACATGATTTTTTAGATGTCACTGCTTGATGAATGGGCTATCTACCCAGCTACTTGGGAATCCCCTTTGACTCTTTCTCATTCACATCTGCCAGTCAACTGCCCAACTCCTACTGGTTCTACTTCTCAGACATTCCTACAGAACTTCCAAATCAAGCCTCTAGTAGACCATGATAGAGATGGCTGCCTAATTTGTAGATGCCCCTAAAGGACATTTTTGTGTTCCATCCTTCTTTGCCTGGTCCTAATGGCAGTGGACTGACTCTGCCTTTCTGACTGCACTGACTTATTCAAAAGCATGAACCGAATCCACGCTGACCCAAAGAACCACAGCTACAGTGACTGGTTGAGGGACAGGCACCCCATCATGGCAGGCCAATTAGACTCTTTCCCTTGGCCTTTTCTAAATAGAGTTGAGGGAGCATAGTGAGACTAAAGCTGGTAGTGACCCTAGTTCTGGTTTCATAGAAGAAAGTGGTTTAAAAAGACAAAACCAAGACAAAGAAAAATGGAGACAAGAGACAAAGAGAGAGCACCCTGAAGATATATGACTTCTGGTTCCAATTGTCACTAAGGTCAGGCCAGATACATCTCTGTCATTCCCACAGTTGGGTAATATACACCCAACCTGCCATCTAACTCTAATTATTTCACTCAAGCCTAGTGTGAGTTTTGACATTTCTAAACCTAGATTCCCCACAGATGCACAAGTCCAACTCAGTGAAAGATTTCATTTAGCCCTCCTACCAGATGCTCTTCTTGCTTTGAGAGAAGTCTGTTTTAAAAACTTACAGTTCCTAAATGAAAATCTGATCACAACCCCCTCTTTCTTCAGTGGTAACAATATCTCTGTGTGATCTGTCATCTGTCACCTTCTCCACCTGCCCCTTTCCTACCCCACAATTCTCTCCAGCAGCATCCAACTGTACAGGTTCCTCAGCAAGCCTAGGTCCCTTCTCTTTCTCTGCATATGCCTCCTCTGTGAGAAACATCTTTATCCACATTTTGCTCCTGAATTGTCATACTTCAAGTATCACCTTGATGAAAGGATTTCCTGAGTCCTCCCCTCACCAATAGGTGAGCTGTCCCTCCTCCATACTCTTCAATCACCTCTTGCATATGTCCATCTGCTTTTATTACACTTCATTGTAATTTTTAGTTTACTTATCTCCACTGTGAGATTTTTATTTTTTCTAATTTTTTTAAATGTTTATTTTTTTTAGAGAGAGGTGGGAGGAGGGGCAGAAAGAGAGGGAGACACTGAATCCGAAGCAGGCTCCAGGTTCTGAGCTGTTAGCACAGAGCCTGTTGCAGGGCTTGAACCCACAAACTGCAAGATCATGACCCAAGCCAAAGTCGAACGCTTAACCGACTGAGCCACCCAGGTGCCCCCACCGTGAGCTTTTTAAACACAAGCATTATGTTCTTCATCTCTTTCACCAGAGTCTAGTATAGGCCTTATCACATGATAGGTATTTAATAAACATTTTCTGAACAGGAAAGAAGTAGGAGTATTCAACAGTTTAAGGAATAGGTTATCTTTTCATTGGTAAATACAGTACATCATGAACTTAGTTCTTCTATTTCTTTTGCCACAATTCTAGATTCTTGGGAATGATTAAATACTTAAACTAGTATGTTTGTTTTACAGGGACATGTATACCCAGTAAGCATAAAGATAACATTACAGATAGCAGTCAATGATGAAGAAATTATCTGTCATACTAGGCAGCTTATCTCTCTTCTGACACATTGTAGTCATAATTTCTTCTCACCATCCATATTTTTCAGGACCTCTGTAGACTACTCTTACTTCAATCTACAGTAAGAGGTAGGGAGTGGGGAGAGGTAAGGGATTGATGCAGAACAATCAAACTTTGTTCTGAGAGAATATATGCAATGTATACAAGAATGAAAAAGCATGGGAATAATATAGAGATATATATATTTTTGAAATCAACTCATTTTTACAAAATGACTTATTGACATTAAAATGCCTTATCTGACATCATTCTATATTATGTTTGCTGTATTTCAGAATTGACATACAGAGCTATTTCACAGGACAATGTTCGTACTTCTATTTGACATTGCTCACACTGACCCTCTTGGATTCAGTTTCTTCTTTGGCTTCCATCTTGACTCAAAATTGTACTGAAATTTGAGAAGTAAAGCAGAGCCCGTTCATACTAATTTCATGTTCAAAGTAACTTTAAAAAAACAGTATTGGCATATAGCCATTCCAGTGTAAAGACTGCAAAGTAAGAAAATTTTCAAAAGGGCTTTGATTCAAATTTTCATCTGATAGAAAATGGAGGATAAGACAAATATCTATAAAATGAAGCAACTGTGTCTCCTTACACAATAATCTTACTTGGTAGTCATGACTTTGTTTCTGTTATTCTCTTATATCACAGAAAAATAAAGATATGCAGTACCCCAAAAACAAATGAGTACAAATGATAGTTTTTCACCCAAGGAAAGCAACTAATATTTCTTCTTCTGTAATAACTGTTGCTGATATGTGGTTTGGACTTCAGTTTATGAAATATTTTTCAAGAAGGGTCAGACTCCAAAGGCAAGAGTAATCAGAAATAAAGGATGAGTTGTAAGTATTGGTTACCAGTCAATAAATGCCACCTTAATTGTTGACATGGAATAAATATGTAATACTAAGGAATGAAAAACACAAGGAGGGGAAAGTATGACTTTCTTATTTGTTCCATAGTCCCTCTCTGCTACTACTATCTATGCTTTCTTGATATTCCTGATCTATTTGGGGTTCTCAGCTGAAGGCCCAGGGAGTCTGATGGTCACACAAATGACAGTAGCATATCTAAGGCACACCAGAGCAGAGACAGAAACTATTCCTGAATTATCATAGAGAATGAAGAATAAATTCCTTTTTCTGAAAATTTAGGTAATGATTAAAAAAAAAAAAAGCATTCAGTCAGTACGATGATTAATTTTGAGTCAACTTGACCAGGCCAAGGGGTACCCACATATCTGGCTAAACATTATTTCTGGGTATGTCTGTGAGGGTGTTCCCATAAGATTAGCATTTGATTGAATCTATAGCCTGAGCAAAGCACACTGCCCTCTTTAACGTTGGTGGGCCTCATTCCATCCCTCAGAGGCCTGAACACAACAAAAAGGTGGATAAAAGGAGAACTCCTCCTCTCTGTAGGAGGGCTTGAGCTGAGGCATCTGTCTTCCCCTGCCTTCTCCTCCTTATACTGCAAGTGTGAGTCCCCATTCCAGGGCCTTTGGACTTAAGACTGGAACTATATCTGGATCTCCAACTTGTTGACATCAGATAATGGGACTTCTCAGCTTCCATAATCATGAGCCAATTCCTTACAGTACATCTCATATAGGTATAGATATCTCGTATTTTTTCTGTTTCTTTGGAGAACCTAATAATCGGTGTTATAGAACACATTTTAAGACATGCTGACCCTAAACCATAATATGCAAGGAAATAAACTGTTACACAATTATTATTATTATTTTTTTGTCCAGGGAGTCTTGCCTTGAATTTTCGAGTCTGCACATACTGCTCTTGAGGCCCCTGTTTGATTTTCATGAAAGGAATGTCTGTGAGCTGCAAAACCCAATATTCTTCACATCAGTTTGTAAAAACAAAGATTGTTGCCATCAGTGAAAAAGCAAATTTAAAAATTATTTGACAGTGTATAAACAATATTAAGAATTCTAAACAGTGAGGGTAGCTATCATTCATCAGTATAATTGATTCCCTAATAGTCTCTATAAACTAAAAACCATGCAACATAGTTTTTGAAAGTTAATACACTCAGTTTCAAGATAGCTTAGTCTCATATTGCCCCAGTTTCTATGTAAACTACAGGACAAAATTCAGGAAAAATAATTTGCTTCCACATCTTGCTTCATCATTTCGTATTTTCACTAATTAAATTTAGTGTTTAGCAAAACTAAATAAGGAAAACCAGGAAAGTCAAGAAGAAACAAAAATGTCAAATAGGAATAAAACTCTTGAGGAAAAATTTGAGGGTCAAAAAAGGAGTTGATGTGATTAGAATAAAGCTCATTTGGGAAATGAAGCATGGCTTAAGAGACAGGCCATCTTAGAAGTCAGCATAACGTAATGGATAATTGTAGGGGTTCTGGAGTCAGGCTGCCTGGGTTCAAATCTTGGACACTTCACTTACTATGGGAAAGTAATTTAATCTCTCCAAACTTCTGTCTCCTCACCTATAAAATGGATATAACCATTATAAAATGGATATAACCATAGCTTTACTACGAAGTTAAAAGAAATGTGAGGGGCGCCTGGGTGGCGCAGTCGGTTAAGCGTCCGACTTCAGCCAGGTCACGATCTCACGGTCCGTGAGTTCGAGCCCCGCGTCAGGCTCTGGGCTGATGGCTCAGAGCCTGGAGCCTGTTTCCGATTCTGTGTCTCCCTCTCTCTCTGCCCCTCCCCCGTTCATGCTCTGTCTCTCTCTGTCCCAAAAATAAATAAACGTTGAAAAAAAAATAAAAGAAATGTGAAAAACACAGCACTGTGTGCATGGTAAGGGCTATGTGTTAACTGCTGTTACCATCATCATCATTAATATCACTAATAGTTTCAAAAGTTAAAACTTCTTAAAAATGCAAGCTATTAGCTCAGGAGCCCTCCATACTTCTCAAGAATGATTTGTGCTTAAAAATTCTGATCTTAGACACACTTAGAATCGAACCAAAGAAAAAAGGAATATGCAAAAAACATCAAGCTAGTGTCAAAGACCTTGAAGGAAGTGGCCACAGGGTGTGTTCATCCCATTAGCTGGAGGAAAGGAGTGTGTGGCAGGGCAGCCACTGTGGATGCTAATTAAGGCTTCAAAGTGAACATTAACCACCCCCAGGAGCCTTTCCTCCTGACAGAGGTGCCATATTCTAAAGCTAGCCCATGGGGAGCACCCAACTCCTGAAATCCCTACCCCCAAGTCTATTCTAGAATAGCAATTTCATTTTCATGACCACAAAATTTAATTGACATAGTGATATTCAGCTATGTTTACAAAGTTCGATTTCTCTGTTAAAGAGAGGTACACATGTCATTTTTTTTCATATATGGTATGAATTTTCATTATAGTGCTGGGTGTAGAACAATAGATTACATTCATTTTTTAAAAATAATTTCATTCCCCTGCTCCCTATAAGGAATATTTCCCTTTGTTTGCAGGTTAAGAAAACATTCCTAAATGTCTAGCACCTCAGATTAAATAGTTATCATAGGCTTCTGAGAGTGTACAGTCCTATGGCTGTCCACATGGGTATATATTAGTACTAAGGTTCTTAACAATACTCGTTTTGTCTGCCTCTAATAAAATTAATCAGTGCTCCTCTGAGAAACTCCTTCCTCTTCCTTAAAAAGAAATTTTGCTCCTTTTGTACAAATTCATTGTTAGGATTTTAAGAGGCACCTGGGCCAGGGTTGAGACATTTCCTGTGTACTTCAACCCAGACTTCTTTAACATCTTGTGGGCACTGGGGCTTCCCCTATTCCATTGACAAAATTATGCCGCATACCTACCTTTTTCATGGCCAGGAAGTGTTTCTTTGTGATCAGATTGTATTTTCACTTCCTTAATTGCATCCCATTATGGGCTACTTATTCTCATGTGCATCCTGCTTTAGCACCTTTTAAGAAATCTTAAACATGCTAGATATTTAAAAAGTTTTATTATAATGACCTGCCTATTCTGGCAGAAATTAGCCTTATTGAACATAAATTTTGCTCACTCCAGGAATTTTTACTTTACTCATCATTAGGGTCTGTCCAGACCAGGAATGTCTATATAACAATAACTGAAAAGCATTCATTAAACCAGGACTGTATGAAGATGGCAAAAGGATTCATTGAGAATGGTTGAGCCCAAACTCTAATAAGATCCAATAATTTATTAAGTTTGTTTTGGTAACTGCATGCCCCCCAGGATTCCATGAGTCTAGAACTATAAAGGAGGTTAAGAGTAGCATTAGGGTTCAACTTTTGCTGAGTCAGTACCCCTACCTGCAGAATCTCCAACAATTCTAGAAGTTGCTGGGATATTTTAAACATTCTCAAAACCAGTTATCTAAAGTTCTCACCCTCCTGGCATTAAATTAATTTAGGGAGGAACCACAATCACCTGCACCCTCCATGAGAACTTGAGTTGCCACATGGGTTCCTGATCCTCTGAGAATTCAGAGCTGCACAGGTCCTGAGGGTCCACAGGGAAATGTTCTCCCTCAATGAACTGTGCTTTACATGGAAGTGATGGAGATGCCCCCTTCCTACCTCATGGTCTCAGTTCATAATCTGAGCCCCAAAGGAGTATTCCTGGCATCCCTAAGTCTCTAGTGTCACAAAATTCCTCATTACCAAAAAAAAAAAAAAAAAAAAAAAAAAAAAGCGATGCTGCCTTCTCATTGCATCATATCTCCTTTCTCATACCTAGTTAAGTGACTCAGCTTTAAGAGGTTGCCAATCCCACTCTTAATCTTAGTCCAGGCTAAATTCAGATTATATTTATTATAAATGTATTTATAAGTACTTAACAAACTATAAAAGATATTCAGTGGTTCTGGTAAAAATGTCCAATGCCTCCTCATCCCCCAACACACACACACACACACACACACACACACACACACACACACACATGATCTTGACCTAAGGAACTGCTCTGTTCTGGGCAGATTCTCTTTGTTGTGCCCCTTGCAGGCTAGTGTGTCCAGCTGGGTTTGTTCCCGCAAGTTTATCATTCTGTTTTAGTATTGGTTTATGCACTGGCCGAATGCTGTCTTTAAGCACTGAATCATTATCAGCTGGTTTTTATGCAAGGCTTCAGTTCCTCCACTGAGCTTCCAGAATGCTTACTGTGGATCTAGAGTGCTATGTGGCTCTTCTCTGATCTTTCTTTTTCTTTGCAACTAGTATTTTCTTTTTTTCCTTTTTTTTCTTTTAAGGTGTTATTATATTATTGAGAGACAGAGAGAGACAGAGCCTGAGAATGGGAGGGGCAGAGAGAGGGGGAGACACAGAATCCGAAGCAGGCTCCAGGCTCTGAGCTGTCAGCACAGAGCCCGATGCGGGGCTGGAACTCACAAACTGCAAGATCATGACCTGAGCCAAAGTCGGATGCTTAACCAACTGGGCCACTCAGGTATCCCTGCAACCAGTTTTTTCTTATAGCACAAGTTTTCTTCTGCAAAAGTGAGCATAGGAAAGTAAGATTTTAAACCCTTTATCTAGAAAAATCTTTTCTGCTCCGAGTTCAGTCTTCAAATGAACTCTGGGAATTAAACATTCCATAAACAACAGAAGTTCAGAACTTATTCTTACCAATACTTCATGTTCAATACTCTGTATATTACTTTATCACATCTTGTCTACCTTAATTACCAGTTACCAAGCTCTGAAAGCTTAACTTCCATACTTGCTCAGGAAAGACAAGTTGCCTATCCCTTCATTAATTTCCTTTTTGTTATTCCTACATTTTAGATTGTGAGGTGGTACAAATTGACCCTCCTTCTCCAGATGCAACATTACTAGTAGTAGTGGTAATAATAATAATGTGCTAATAACTTTATTTACATTATTTCCTTAATTTTTTCACTTTTTATTTTTTTATTTTTGCAAGAGAAAGCATGAGCAGGGGAGAGGCAGAGAAAGAGGGAAACAGGATCTGAAGCAGGCTCTGTGCTGACAGCAGTGAGCCTGGCATGGGGCACAAAGTCATAAACTGAGCTGTCAGCACAGAACCTCATATGGGGCTTAAACCCATGAACCATGAAATCATGACCTAAGCTGAAGTCAGACACTTAACTGTCTGAGTCAACCAGATGCCCCATAAGTGAAGACTAATATTATCTCATTTTACAGATGAGAAAACTGAGGCTCAGAAAGACTGAGAAACTTGCCAAAAGTTGCTCATTTACTAAGTGATAGAACCTGGATTGAAGCAGTTGAATACTTCTGTATCCTTACCTGAGCCTGAACCAATTAAAAGGGAAAACAAAATTCATAATTAATAGTGAAAAAGAAAACTTTGATTCAAACTGAATTTGAGGGAAAATGCTATTCTGAAAAGAATTGTAATTTATCTTATAATTAATGAAATTTAAATTATAATTGTACTGATGTGTTTTTTCCAAGTACAGCCAAAAAGTAAAAAAAAAAAAAAATTCTTGTTTATAATTTTTTTTTGACAAAACAGCACTTTGTATTTCATGTAGCATTCTCACAAGGACATTAATAAAAATATCTGAATCATTTAAAAAAATACTAGAAGGTTTCATTAATTTTCCCAAGGGTCTTTCATACGTGTTTGATGTTTACCATACTCCTTCCATATCCATCATCTTTTTTTGATTTCCCTAATTTAAAGGTTCACTGGTTTAACTGCCTGAATCTCACTTGAAAATGGCCTTCCTGTGATTACAGCAATTCTCCAATACTACATTTTTTTTCTTTTTGCAATTCATGCAAATAAATTGACTACTCTAACTCATCTGTAAACATCAGTAATATACTTTGTTTGTGGTTCAAAACCATCTCTAATTGGCAGGCCCTGCAGGATTTATATTTCTCACTGTCTTAGTCTTATGCCAATAGCCACTAGAACCCCACAAATTGGTTTGGCTCCAACACAGTCTTACCTCAGAAGGGGAGGAAAAAAGAAATACTTTAGGTTCAGTGCTGAAAATACAGTAAGAGGGAAATAAAGAAGGAAAAAGAAATACACACATGTTCAGAATCCACCAGGTACTATATTAATCTTTTTCACATATGCTCTCCTATTTTATCTTTACACTGGACCCATAGGTAGGTAACATATATTGCCTCATTGACCCTCGCAGTGCACTTATTAGGCAGGCACATTAGCAATACAGAAGAGGAAACTGAGGTCTGAAAAAGTAGTGCAGCCAAGCTGACTCCATCCAGGCCTGGCTCTGAATGGCTTAATGCACTCTTAACCACTGTGTACACTGCCTGCTTATAACTGTGGGAGTTGCACTATGTGAGATCAGACAGTTGTTCATTTGGTTTCAAATGTAAATGTCACAGAAATGACAAAACATTAAAAAAATCAATTCAACAGTCTCAGAAATCTCACCTCAGTAGGTGAGAAGGACTTGACTTTATTTAGTGGTAACAACCACCTCAATTAGAACAACTATTGCTTCAAAAGTCTTTCATGTTTAAGCAATTACACCTCATCTCCCCACAGTGAATAATATCAGCAGACAGCTCTGTGATCTCCAAGTGCAGATGTCATCTGTGAAGTATCACAGTCTACAAATGTAATAGTAAGCCAGATGATGTCACTTTGTGCCTAACCGGAAAGGCCACCTAAAATCAGGTGGGTCCAAGGTGAGTTGCCAACAGTCTAACCATTTACACACAGACAAAATGGCATTGTGTAAAACACATTAATGCTCTGCTGAACTCTAGCATGAGATTACTTCATCTGCTGATGTTGCAATGGGCGGCCAAATTTTCTTTCAATACATTGAGGCTATGATGCCCATCTAAAAGAACCACAAGGTAGCTTCAACAGACAGAAATACAAATAAAACACTGGGTTGTTAGATATTGGTTTGCTTGTTTCTTGATAGTTCTATATGACCTAAATTGCTACTCAGGCAAATAATAACTTTGTAATTTTTAAAAATACTGTTTTATTTACACAAACACACACACACAAATGAATGCTTCTGCCTGTTGAAATAAATAAAAACAAGTTCTAGTTATAAAAATAAGTTATTTAATTGATATCCTGAATTCTATTATCCCTAAAGTACTAAAATTATCTATGAATTCAAATAATTTTAAAGGAAAATTCCCAAATAAAGTGAACATCTCACACTAATATTACTGTAATCCTATGCATTGAAAAATTATCTTGAATCCATTTTTGTTATTGTCTTATATCAAAGACAGAACATGGACTCTATTGCTTATTCCCAAAGGAAAGCTTTGTTCTTGTTATAACTTACAACAAAAGATAAATATGCTCATTTATTTTGGAGGTGGAAGGAAGGTCGTCAAGGTCCTACCTTTGATGTGGTTCTGCAGACCAGTGGGTCACGAAAGTAAGAATTCAGCCCAAAATGATTAGGAGAGCCCTGCAATAACAGTTCTGTTCTCTGGGTTTCCCTGACTGGCGTTTGACCTATAGAAGACCAGAACACTTAAGGCCTAAATGGTTTCACATGGAGCTACTTATTAAATCAGAAGTTTTCTTTTCTTTCTTTTTTTTCTCCTGTGTTTAGGTAAATGCTTGCTAAAGCTCCATGAAGGATTTACTGCAAAATAAAAGTGATAGGTAAAGAAAAAGAAGATCCCAGTCTTATAGATGATATTTATCTAGATAGGATGATAACATTTCAAGGGTGAAATTCTAGAGCCAGCTACCTCACCCTTAGCACTGACATTTGGGGCTGGATAATTCTTTGCTGTTGGGGTTTTCTTGTGCATTGTAAGATATTAAGGAGCATTCCTGCTGTTACCCTCACCTCCAGTTGTGACAACCAAAAACACCTCCAGATATTGTCACAAGTCCTCTGAGGGGCAAAGTCACACTCTTCCTACCCTCATTCCCTCCCAGTTGAGAACCAAAATCCTTGAGAATTAGTCTATCTTCCAGCAATGAATAAGAGCAATCATTAGAAAAAAATGAAGGGGAAAATTATCCAAAATTTTACTGTGACTTAATTAGTTGATTTTTACAGGAATTATAGCTTAAACATATGAAGATGAATTTATAACAATAAATATAGTTAGGAATTTTAAAAAGCAAAACACTTGGTAGCTAAAAAAACAAAACAAAACAAAACTCAAGTCTAAAACTCAAAACCACAAGTTCATGAACCTTAAAATGTCAGATTCTTTCAGTTGAATACTGTGTTTAGACTGATATATATGATTTCTTATGAAGCCCATATTTAGAGGAATGTGTTACACTCATCTAAAAATGGCTCAATATCTAAACAGTAGTAGTACACCATCCATTTGTGGTAGTCTTAAACTCTTAATTACAGGTATATTTAAAGTACTTTATATCTTCTTATTACCACATGATTTTTAACGTATTTTGTATTAGCTCTGTTTCTTCTCATTGCCAACTTTTTGGTGATATTCAAGATAAGTCATTGTCTTCATAGCGTATTTACATTTTAATATTATAAAAGTAATGTTTTATTATGATTATTCTGCTAAATATCTGAAAGGTTATATTTCCATTAACCGAATCAATCAATGTCTTTTACAAAAAGATAAAAGCAATTGAGATAGATTTCCCACTTCTCTGCTTGCTTTGTTCCATAGTACAAGTACCAGCTCTGCTGCATGGGAGTTGATCTGCTCACTTCCAACTCACAGTTCATATACATGCTATTTCTGCAAATATGAACAATGCTTATGTCATTTCTCTCTTCAGGATTACCTCTAGCTTTAGTGTTGACACATGTTAGTTTTGTCACCTTGGACAACACAACCTCATGCTGCTCCAGTTTCTTCATTGATGAAATCAATGGGAGGGGGTGATCTTTAAACTCCTTCCCATCTCATAAATTCTGAGGGTATTTGGGGAGAATACATAAAAGTGGATATCAACTGTTCCCTAAAAGCTCTTTAAAATAAAGAATATTATTTAATGGGTTATTATACACTTTTAAATTAAAGAATTAGAAAAAATAGGTGTATGAATTTCCACATACAAATAAAGAGATGTGTAAGTTAAATAAGTTAGTTAAAATGTCTCTAAAAGTACCTTTAGATATTAAATCACAATGTCAAATGCAACAAAACACCTCATGGATGTAACATTTTTCACTATTATAATGCTTGACGATGATGATGATGATGATGATGATGATGATGATGATGAGGCCAAACTACTCTGATTCCTTCATCTGGGAAATGATAAAAAGTTCCTCTCAACTAAGAAACACAAAATAAAATAAGCACATAAATGCCCCAGCCTCTTCGTGGTATTTATTAGGCTTTCTTGGAATTCTAGAGAAAACAGGAGTCCAGAAACTACAGAGCTCCTGGAGGGAGAAGACAATGATGGAGTCTCTTTATAGGACTCCATGGTCACAGAGAAGGTAGCACAGTTATACACCATACGTGGGTGACAGCATTATTTAGGGGTCAAACATGGAAGGAGAAAGAAAAGGAGAAAACCTAAGAAAAAATATTAATTTATGTAGAACTGAGTAAATGTTCCAGTTTTAAACACTTAAAAAAAAAAAAGAAGAAAAAGAATGGGAAGAAAATGGAAGAAATAATATTGTTGACATGGACCCTGGTTTCTTTCCTACTCAGGCTAAAGGTATCCAAGGGATGAAGGCAGTCACTGCATGTGATTCATTGCTAGCAAACTAATAGTGATGAGGTAGGTTCACATAGCCAAACTTTACTTCTTCAGTTTATTCTGGAAGTAGTAGTCACTATACTGTCCAGACTGATCTAATGATCTACACATTAAGATGAGTCAATGTTAGAAAAATATCCTCATAAAAAGACTGGAACTCTTGCGGCACCTGGGTGGTTCCATTGGTTAAGTGTCTGCCTCTTGATTTTGGCACAGGTCATGATCTCACAGTTGTGAGATCGAGCCCCACTTTGTGCTCTGCACTGTCAGTGCAGACCCTGCTTGGGATTCATTCTCTCTCTCTGTCTCTCTCAAAATAAACGTTAAAAAAAAAAAAGACTGGAACTGCTAAACTAACCTCCTTCTGTAACACCAGTGGCATCCAAGTGAGGGTCAAAAGTCAATGGGCCCACCATTGTGAACCAGCAGACACTTGAGCCCCACCTGCTGATACCAGACAGCAGAGAACTTTCATGGAACACATTCCTAGTGTGGGCTTTCTCCTTAAGGACATAGACTGTGGGAAGTCTCTCAGAAACCTACACCATTACTTAGCTGTAAGATATTAGACACTACTTCTACACTCATACTGAAAATGGAAAAGTCACAAACAATGAATGCTCAATATTATGTGCATTTCACTCTTAATCATGATGGCTACAGTTATTAAAGTCAGGAAATCAAGTCAAGTTTAATCATTTGACTTTTCTAATCTTTGGAAACTAGAAGGTAGGATATCTCTCTTTGTTCACTCTTGATCATGTAAAATATGTTTTTTTCAATATATTATTTCATATATATTGTTATTTATAGTTTTTAAAGGTCAGCAAATTTGTTATTTGTGAAATGACAAAGTAGTCTGCTAATATAAGAATAAAATATAATTAGCAAAATGTTTTAATTATCCAGGTGATGAATAGTAAGAATTCCTGTTACTTTATTTCTAAATTAATAAACAATGAGAACTAGAAATATTACCATTAGCTTTACAAATAGCCTTGTTTTAATGTTCTGGTTTATAGAATAATCTTAAACTTAAGAGATTATAAAATCTCTTATACTGATAAACAATATATTGAAAAAGAAATTCTAATGTCTTTATTCATGAAATACTTTAAAGTAATTTAAAAATTTCTCAATATTTTCCATAGTTTAATTTATATAGTTAATAGCTTTATGACATCAGTCTTGTTAACTGATATAACTTTCAAAAACACTTAGCAACAAATGCTGAAAGATTTTTTTGTACATGACACCTTCCTCAAAGAAATTTAATAGTGCTAGACAATAAACCCAGCCTTTATTTCCTAAATAGAAAATATATAAGTCTGTATTTCCAGAAGAAAAGTTTCACTATAGCCACGTTCACATTTGTGGCAAACTGAACACTGTATTTATGTACATATATAGAGATATGTAAAGGGAACAGAGAACTTCAAATTTGGAGAAACAACATGAGAGGAAAAAGGTTTTCAGATAGATGTCTTGTTTTTTGCAATTTATTCATAAAGCAACTACCCCTTTAATTCAAAAAAGAATAGTACATTTTTTATTTTAAAAAGTTGAGTGCTTACGAATAAAAGCACCTAATGAATATCTGTGGATATTGTCATATAAAACATGGTAGTTATTCCCACAGCATACAATACATACCATACATTTTCATGCCTTTATGGAATTTCAACTACTGTTCATTACTAATTTGTACTAAATATTACTAAAGTGCCTCTATTTTATAAAATAAGCATACCTAAAGCATGAGCATGTCAACTATCTTGCCTTAATTGAAAGAGTGACTACATGGCTGACTGAGGGAAAAAGGGGCCAAGTCTTTGATTACTGGCTTCATTCTCTACATCAATGATTTCCAACTGTTAATTCGATGCCAAACACAGGTGATCACAACTATCTTTAGAGGCATTGTGATCTTTCCATAACAAAGCAAAATAAGTACACTTAAAAAGAAAACTACAAAATATTTGGAATAGAGAAAAGACATATAACCCCGTCAAAAATATAATGGAAAAAGTGTCAAACTCAGGAGGGAGGGCTGCTGTAATGAGCTATGCTACAGATCTTCAGTCAGTTACTAGTTTATTTGGTTTCACACCTTAGTGCTTCAATAAAGCATAATAGAACCCTAACTGACCCAAACACTTCAGAATTTTGTTAATGGATGAGTTAATTATTTATTCTCTTTGACTTCAATATTTATAAGAAATCTTTTGTGTAAGATTATCTTGCTACCTTGGGAGAAATATTAAACCCAACTGAAAGTTTCTTGATGTTGAGAAAAAAATTATTCTATAGGTGGGGCCAGCAAATGTTTTCTTACAGGGCTAGACAGCAAATATTTTAGGATTTGCAGGCCACCAGACTACTGTGAAAGCAGCCACAGATTAATATACAAACAAATGGACATGGCTGTGCTCCAATAAAACTTTTTTTTAATATATAAAAATAGGCTGGTGGGTTGGATTTGACCCATGAACCATTATTTGCCAAATTCTGGTCTAGAATATCTTTATACTGAAAAATTCTTCATTCATACTTTTTAAAGTTAGAAATTCCCATAGAATACTATTCCTGTAGTCAAAAGGTGCCTTGGTCATTATTTTTCATTAGAGAAAAAGCACATACCCCAAAAAGGCTGCATCAGTCTGGGCTCTACTAGTTGGGCATTTGGGATATATACCTTAGGACTAGATTGAAGTTTACCACTGCATTAAAAAAAGAGTATTGTGTACCTGGGTGGCTCAGTCACTTTAGTGTCCAACTTAGGCTCAGGTCATGGTCTCATGGTTCCTGGCTTCAGGCCCCATATCAGTCTTTGAACTGACAGCACTGAGCTTGCTTTGGATTCTGTCTCCTTTTCTCTCTGCCCCTCCCCACCTGGCACACTCTTTCTCAACAAAATAAGTAAACATTAAAAAAAAAGTATTTTATTTGATCACTGTGATAACAGGGCAAAAGAGGACTGAGGTATAAATACTAAACCTACTTAAGAAAACAAACTTAAAGTACTATAGCAATTATAGGCATACAGACTAAGATTATTAATTAGAAATGAATTTTATCTATTTATTAAAGTATGTCAGGGTTAATCTTTACTTCAGAATAGTTAGCCTTTGGTTACCCTTATACATGAAATAAGTAAAAGAATATTTATTTAAAACTTTTACATAAATTCCTATTGTTCTCTAATTCAGACTGCCTAGCTTTCAACTCAGTAAAGTTTTACTAAAACATGAGATATTCATTCATTTATTCATTCATGCATTTAAAAATATGTATTGAATTTTTATTAGCACAGAGGTATTGTTTTATAAGCTGAAGATTCAAAAATAAAACACAGGAAGAAGACTTCCTTAATGGTAGATTCCAAAGAATCTCCTTGGAAAAGGTTAATAAATAAATAAAAATAATAATTGTGAGAAAATGATAATAGTATTGTAGGACCAAGTTAATATGAAAATTAATTTTCAAATTCAAAAAATGCTTTAAGTATTAACTATTAGAAATCTTAATAAGTATTATATCATTTTTACATATACCCCTATAATTCTTCATTATTTGATATTAAATGAAATAAAAAATGAAATATTGATTTTCAGGTATATAATAAAACAGAATGTGTATATTACAAGATCAAGTTTTTAACAAATATTTAACAAAAGCCCTAGATGTAGAATATTACATATAGAATAACCCTTTCTGTATGTTTAAGGATAAAGACACTTGAAATGTTTCTGAAGGAGCTTTAGTGGGCCTGAGGACAGAGCTGGGAGTCAGTGAGAGGAAATGAAAGGGAAGAAAGAAGTTATTAATTTTAAAGTAAAATTTTTTAGGGCACCTGGGTAGCTCAGTCAGTTGGGCAGCAGATTTGATTTCAGCTCAGGTCAGGAGTTTGAGCCCCACATTTGGCTCAACTATGCTCACAGCATGGAGCCTGCTTCAGATCCTCTGTCTCCCTCTCTTTTTCTCTCTCAAAAATACTTTTTCTCTCTCATACTTTTTCTCTCTCAAAAATAAATAAATGTTAAAAAAAAGTAAATAAAATAAAAAAATTTTAAAGTGTTTAACACTGACAAAGACAAAAATTAGTTCTCATTATAAGATATGCAAATAGAGGATTTTTCTGAGGGAAAGTTATATTTTAATGTATCTTTTCATTCTGCAACTAAAAATGCTTTTCCCTATCCTAACCTATCCAAAACAATTGACTTTTACTTATTTATTTTGTTTTTCAGGTGGAAAAGTTGAGGGGTGGAAAGCACAAAAACCCAAACAATGGGTATCAACATAGTTAGGATGAAAGAGGGAGGGACTATCATTTACTGAACAGATGCCTTGAGCATCCCGCACACCAAATGCTGTGAGCAAGGATAGCTACGATCTTCCTTTTCCTTTTCCCTCTACTAAGAATATCCACAACCACAAAATTAATTAAAGAAACTTTTCTGGCTGCTTTTTGTTTTCTTTTGGAGCAACAGACATGACAGATTGGGTTCTTATGCTCTAATGGCCCATCATGGGAATTTTTAACTTATGCAATCATAAAATAAAAATGTACTGATGCTAAAGATACCTTTATAAATCTATCACTTTACTCTTTCCTCATGACTTATAGGTTAATTATGTAGCTATACAGTCACATAAAATTTCACTGAAAAAGTTATAAGCATTAGTTGGTGGACTTGAATGAAACAAATTAGGACTGGACGTCTCAATGATTCTCAAGCTAAAAGGCTAAAGGATAGTGAAATTTCATAAAACTTCTTAGAATTGTATTGTACAGGTAATTATCATTTTGTGAAGAGTATACAAGTTTTATAAAGATTTCTCATGCTTCAGCAAATCAGAAATAATGATAAGAGTACACATTTTCTTATTTAAAACCTTACATTTGCAACGGAAAAGCCAGCATGTTGCTAACAGTTTCAACAGAAACTTATGAGAAGCAAACAAGGCAATACAAACAAATATGGTTTTCTGAAAAAAAGTGATGATTCTAAATACAAGAACTGATTTCAAATTTATTTTAACATATACTCTAGAAGCATGGTAATTTCTGGATGTCTATTTCAATGGAATGTAAAGAAAGAATATTGACATCTAACTGACTCAAAGTAAAAAAATATATGGATTCTACAAGTTGAGTCTACACAAGTAAGAGTGACTTCCAGAAACAACCATTAGTTTACTACTTATTCCTTTCCATTCATTTTGAAACTTCCTAATATTTAGGTTAAAAATGTGCTTGTGGGGTGCCTGGGTGGCTCAGTCGGTTGAGCAGCCAGCTTCAGCTCAGGTCATGATCTCACAGCTCGTGAGTTTGAGCCCTATGTCAGGCTCTGTCCTGACAGCTCGGAGCCTGGATCCTGCTTCAGATCTGTGTCTCCCTCTCTCTCTGCCCCTAACCCACTCGCATTCTGTCTCTGTCTCTCTCAAACATAAATAAACATTGGGGCGCCTGGGTGGCTCAGTCAGTTAAGCGGCCGACTTCGGCTCAGGTCATGATCTCACGGTCCGTGAGTTCGAGCCCCGCGTCAGGCTCTGTGCTGACAGCTCAGAACCTGGAGCCTGTTTCAGATTCTGTGTCTCCCTCTCTCTGACCCTCCCCCGTTCATGCTCTGTCTCTCTCTGTCTCAAAAATAAATAAACGTTAAAAAAAAAATTAAAAAAACAAACGTAAATAAACATTAAAAAAAGAAAAAAAAGAAAGAAAATGTGCTTGAGAAGACCTACCAATGAAAATGGTAAAATTAGAACAGTGTTCAGTTTTCATGTTGAATAAAAAACCTAGCAAACTTACTAAATAATTAAGTCTGGATTTGTATTTTTTCATTTATCACTTCTGACATTCAAAATATAGTTGATCCTTGAACAATGCAGACAGGTAAGGAATGGTAACCCTCCATGCAGTAGAAAATATGCATATAACTTTTGACTCCCCCCTAAACTTAACTACCAATAGCCTACTGTTGCCAGAAGCCTTACCAATAACATAAACATTCGATTGACACATATTTTATAATATGTGTCAACATATTATATGTGTAAACATATATATATATACACATATAATATATGTGTCAACATATTATATGTGTAAACATAATACGTATGTTATACGTATTATATACTGTATTCTTACAATAAACTTAGCTAGATAGAAGAAAATATTATTAATAAAGTCATAAGAGAAAACACATTGTCAGTAGTGTACTGTAAAAAATCTGTATAAGCAGACCTGCACAGTTCAAAACCTTGTTGTGCAAGGGTCAATTGTAGTTAAAAGCAGATGTGAAGTTTTCCCCAGTCTGCACAGTACATATACAGAATATAACATACAACTTTTTTAGTTGTTGTAAAAGTCTGAAATTCTCTTGTCCATTAACATATTTACTGACCTCTTCTAGGACTCTCGTGATTGAAGAGAATGCCATTCACCGCAAAGAGATTATATGCCTCACGGAAGTTCACCACAATCCAATAGGCATAGAGTTTTGCTGCCCCTGTTGAACAATTTTTTAAGAGGAAATAAAAGACAGTAATTATTATAAATGATGGTGTCTCCTTATAAAAGACAGTGATTTTCACTCATCTTAAATAAGTAACAACTTGCAAAAACTATAATTTATATTACATTAAGATAGAAAAAAATTTGAATGAAAGCCAAAGACAAAATAAAGGTTCCTTTGCCAGTTAATCATGTGCACAAGAAAATATTTAAGAATTTTTTACTTTTGTAATAGCCACAGTTCTGTCTTCCATAATCTAACTGATTCAACTATAGTATGCAATATATCAAGTTGACCTAAGATCTTATTCCCATTTTCTTAGTTTTAAGGAATTAGAAAGTAAAAAAAAAAAAAGGAATCTTAATATTCTAGATGCTTAGAAGTTTTATCACTAAAGTCTTCCATGAATACTCTTTTTTAAAAAATATATAAGATATAATAGACCTGGTTTTTTTGTTCGTTTGTTTTTAAATATCTGAACCCAGGGAAACTTCCGTTGGGAAAATAAAAAACATGAAATGAAATCTATCACTTCAGCAAATCTTACAACAGTTAGTTTAGTAAAAAAAAAAGTCATGTGGGCCTAATTTTCCTTTCAAAGTGATCTGTATGGAAGACTGAATGAACATGGATTGGTGAAGTGAAGTGGTAATTTCACCCTGGAGGCAATGGTAGCAAATACTTGTAGTTAGCAGTGTATAAAGGTATGCTTCTCAATGTCTGCTCACTTAGTCCAATCTGAGTGTTAATCTCACACTCAAATGACTTCAGATGAGAGAAAGGAACAGAATTAAAGCAGAAGCACACGCACGACCATGCCAAAAGAACATGGCACATGTACAAGTTTATACCCATGCGTTCTCACCATATGGTGACCGAGGATAAAAAGGAGTTGTCTCCTTCTGGGGTATTTCTTGCACTTTCCCATAAAGTTCACTAGTTGAGGCTTGGTAGAACTTCACAGAGTTGATAAGGCCACAGGTCTTAACTGCATCCAGAAGCCGCAAAGTGCCAACTCCATCAACATCTGCAGTATATTCAGCCAAGTCAAAAGAAATCTGGAAATAGCAGGTGAAGACAGTGTTACATTAATGTTTAGCAGCAACACAGATGCTGACGGTGGTAAAACAAACACATTTTACAATTTCACTTACTTAGAAATGTTATGCTTATAAAAAAAAATCATACAATTTCACTCAAATATGGAATTTAAGAAAAAGACAGATGAACATAGGGGAAGGGAAGCAAAAATAAGATAAAAACAGACAGGAAGACAAACCATAATAGACTCTTACTACAGAGAAGAACCTGAGGGTTCCTGGTGGGGTGTTGGGTGGAAGAAGGGCATTTGTTGGGATGAGCACTGGGTGTCATATGTAAGAGATGAATTACTAAATTCTATTCCTGAAATCATTATTACACTATATGTTAACTAACTTGGATTTAAAATTTAAAAAAAAGAAAAAGAGGGGTGCCTGGGTGGCTCACTCAGTTGAGTGTCCAACTTTAGTATAGGTCATGATCTCATAGTTCGTGAGTTCGAGCCCCGGGTCGGGCTCTGTGCTGACAGCTCAGAGCCTGGAGCATGCTTTGAATTCTGTGCCTCCCTCTCTCTTTGCCCCTACCCTGTTTGTGCTCAATCTCTCTCTCTCTCTCTCTCTCTCTCTCTCTCTCTCTCTCTCTCTCTCTCTCTCTCAAAAATAAATACACATTAAAAAATTTAAAAAAAAGAAACAAATAAAAATAAAAATCATGGAAAAATATTTTCTAATAGCAGAATAAGAGTATGAATGTGATCTATTCTAACATCAAATGACTGAAAAATATCTTAAGAAATATCTATTAATTATCCATGGTAAAGTGAAGAACACTTTAAACACACATATTACTTCCTAATTCTAGGCTGAATTCCCTATGGCAGTGGTTCTCAAAGTGCAAACCCTTGCTCCTCAGAATCACCTGTGGTATTTCTAAAATTCCAGAATGAACCAATCTCTTGGGGGTAGAATCCTAGGAAATCCACATTTATAATGAGTCAATCCCAGTTGACTTTTATGCAGAGAAGTTTGAGAATATGTGTTTTGGACACAGTTGATTTTTTAAAAGATTGTTTTATTTTTTTAATTTTTAACTAAGATACAAGATTTTTAGCATATCACATGCATACATAATCTTTTAATTTTGAGGCACATTAAATACAATAAGTACTAATGTATAGAATTGAATGATTTCCAAAAAGAGGTTTCAAGGAATAAATATTTTGCGCTTCCTTAGGATGGTTCTTAAAAATAAATGTGACTGATATATTATTTTTCTTAAATTATTTCTAAGCACAATAAATATAAATTAACCTAATATTAAAATGTCCCCAAATAGTAATGATGAAAATCTTTGTCACTGGTTTATTTGCAGGCCAATAACAGCTGGGCACAATACAAAGATGCTTCCCTGCTGCCTGGTGAATGACCTCAATCTTCACCTGGAAAAACCCCTCTCTGAGGTGAGTGAGGTTACCGGCCCTCATTGCTGCCAGTCCTGAGTGTCACCTGGGCACAAAGTGCAGTCTTGTGCAGTCTGTCTTTAGGGAACTTGGGCGATTGGTGACCACAGACCTGACTCTAAACGCATGTCATCTAGGCCTGTCAGTAAAATTCACATGGCAGACGTGAGATAAAACAGGATAAGAGTAGGGGTGCCTGGGTGGCTCAGTTGGTTAAACACCCAACTACGGTTCAGGTCATAATCTCACACAGTTTGTGACTTCGAGCCCCACATCCAGCCTTGTGCTGACAGCTCAGAGACTGGAGCCTGCTTCAGATTCTGTGTCTCCCTCTCTCTCTGGCCCTCCCCTGCTTGTGCTCTTTCTCAAGAATAAATAAACCCTTAAAAAATTTATTTTTATTTTTTTATTAATTTTTTTTACATGTTTATTTATTTTCGAGGGTCAGAGAGACAGAGTACAAGCAGGGGCAGGGCAGAGAGGAGAGGGGGACACAGAATCTGAAGCAGGCTCCAGGCTCTGAGCTGTCAGCACAGAGCCTGACATGGGGCTCGAACTCATGAACTGTGAGATCATGACCTGAGCTGGAATCAGACGCTTAACCGATTAAGCCACCCAGGCACCGCCCCCCAAATTTTTTTTAAATAGGATAAAAGTATGTTTCCTCCCAAGCTTTCATAGGCAAGAAAGCACAATTTGGGGTTACACTTTTCAAGTAACAGTTTCTTACAATAAAATTTACATACCATAAAATTGACCCTGTTAAAGTTTACGACTCAGTGGTTTTTAGTATTCACAGCATTATGCACTCATCACCGCCATCTAATTCCAGAATGTGTTCATCATCCCCTAAAGAAACACCATACCCATTAGCAATCTCTTGCCCATCTTCCCTTCCCACCCCCACAGCCACTAATCTACTTCCTGCATCTATGCAGTGACCTATTCTGGATGTTTCATACATATGGAATCATAACATGTGGCCTTTTATAACTGGCTTCTTTCACATATCATATTTCCATTTCTCTTGGGCATGTACCTAGAGGTAGTGTCATTTGCATACAACATTTAACATTTTGAGGAACTGCCACATTATTTTCCAAAGTGGCTGCACCATTTCACATTCTTACCAGCACTAAATAAGGGTTCCAAATGTTCCACAGTCTACTCAACACTTATTATAGTCTGTCTTATTGATTGTAGACATCCTAGAGAGTGTGAAGTTGTATATCACTGTGGGTTTTTTTTATTATTAAGGTATAATAGACATAAAATATTATCTTAGTTCCAGGTGTACAATAATAATTTGGTATATGCATATATCATGAAATGGCCACAAGTCTAGTTAACATCCAACACCACACACAGTTACAAAATTTTTGATGATGACTTTTAAGATCTAGTCTCTTAGCAACTTGCAAATGATACAATACAGCATTATTAACTATAGTCATCACACTATACATCACCATGACTTATTTACTTTACAATTCCAAGTCTGTACATTTTGACCACCTTCACCCATTTCATCCACTGTCCACCACCCCACTCCCTTGTCTCTGGCAATGACCAAATTATTCTCTGTATCTATGACTGTATTTGTTTTCTCTTTTACTTTTTTTTTAGATTCCACATACACATGAGATCATAAAGTAGTATCATGAGTAGTTATCTCTCTGTCTGTCCTTTTTCACTTATCATAATGCCTTCAAGTTTCTTGCATGTTGTCACAAATAGCAGGATGTCCTTCTTTCCTTCTTAATATAATATTCCATTGTATATATTCACCACATCTGCTTTATCCATTCAGCCATCGATGGACACTTAGGTTGCTTCCATATCTTTGCTACTGTTAATAATGCTGCAATGAACATGAGGATGTAACTACCTTTTCCAATTAGTGTTTTCATTTCCTTAGGAATTGCTGGATCATACGGTAGTTCTATTTTTAATTTTTTAAGGAAACTCCATGCTGTTTTCCACAGTGGCTACACCAATACATTCCTGTATTCCCACTAATAGTGCACAAGGGTCCCCTTTTCTCCACATCCTCACCAACACTTGATTTCTCTTGACTTTTTGATAATAGCTATTCTAACAGGTACAATATGATATCTCATTATGGTTTTGATTTGCATTTCCCTGATGATTAATGATATTGAGCACCTTGTCATGTATGTGTTGGCCATCTGTCTTTTTTTTAGAAAAATGTCTATTCAGATCTGCACATTTTTAAATCAGATTTTTTTTTTTTTTTTGCTATTGAGTTGCTTGAAGTCTTTGTTTTGGATATTGGACCCTTATCAGATATATGATTTGCAAATATTTTCTCCCATTCAGTAGGTTGCCTTTCCAGTCTATTGATGGTTTCTATTGCTGTGCAGAAGCTTTTCAGTTTAATGTACTCCAACTTATTTTATTTTTGCTTTAGTTGCCTTTGCTTTTGGTGTGAAATCCAAAAAATAATCACCAGCACCAATGTCAAGGACCTTACCACCTGTGTCGTTGTTTTTGTTGTTGTTGTTGTTGTTGTTGTTGTTTTTCTAGTTATATACTTTCTGGTCTTACATTCAAGTCTTTAATTTATTTAATTTTGGTGTTTGGTGTCAGATAGTGGTCCAGTTTAATTCTTTTGTATATGGCTGCCTAGTTTTCCCAAAGCTATTTATTAGGAAGACTGTCCTTTCCCCATTATACATTCTTGGTTCTTTCATCATAAATTAGTTACCATCTATGTATAGGTTTATTTCAGGGGTCTTGGTTCTGTTCAAATGATCTATGCATCTGTTTTTATGCCAATACCATATTGTTTTGGTTACAATAGCTTTATATGACAGCTCGTAATCAGGAAGTATGGTACCTCTTGAAATCAGGAAGCATCATGGTGCCTCTAGCTTTGTTCTCAAGATTTTGCTTTGGTTATTAGGATTCTTTCGTGGTTCCACACAAATGTCTCACTGTGGTTTTGATTTGCACTTACCTAATGACTAATGATGTTAAGCATCCTTTCATGTGCCTATTGGTCATTTGTACATCTTATTTGCAGAGATGTCTATTCAGATCTTTTGCCCATTTTTAAGTTTGGTTATTTATCTTTTTTATTATTGAGTTATAAAAGTTCTTTATATATTCTGGATAAAAATCTCTTACCAGATACATGGATTGTAATTGTCTTTTTACTTTTTTCCCCAGCTTTATTGATAGGTAGCTGACACGTAACATTGTGTAAATTTAAGGTATACAAACACCTTCACTTTCTTAATGGTATCCTAAGAAACATAAAAGTCCAATTTATCTAATTTTTCTTTTGTGTTTGTGCTTTGGTGTCATATCTTAAAATGCTTTGCTTAACTCAAGAGCATAAAGACTTCTAGTTTTATTCCAAGAGTTTTATAGTTTTATTTCTCATGTTTAGATCTTCAATTAGTTTTGGCTAATTTTTATGTATGTGGTGAGCCAGAAGTCCAAAGTAGTTATTTGCACATCGATGTCAAGTCCCAGCACTGTTTGCTGAAAAGGCTATTCTTTTTCCACTGAATGGTCTTGGAATTGGGTCATTTTGTTCTAAAAAAAAAAAAAAAGCTGTGGCTCCAATTTGAGGGTATAGTTCATTGAGTGGATTTCAGAAGATGGGGATGTCAGGGCTCTTGAGCAGACCACTCAACCACTCTTCCTGGCTCTAGTTTTCTTATAGTATAGTGCCACCACTATACATTTATAGGACATTTTACAATTCAAAAATGCTTTTGTTGGAGCTTTATAACAATTCTAGGAGAAATAGAAACCAGTTCTGAGGTTCACAGAGAATGACTTGATAAAAGTCACACTAAAAGTCAGGAACAGCAAATCTGGGTCTCCATTCCTGGAATGGTGCTCAGTGCTCAGCCTTTCTGAGACTCACTCTGTGAGGACACAATGAAAGCCTCAGACTCTGGCAAGACACAGAAATGCACATATGTGCAACTGTGTATGCATGTACATGTGTGCAGGTATACATGCAGAGTGTTGCCATGTTGTCTACAGTTTCTAACGATTCATGAAATGCAGATGAAAAACCCATGAACCAGATGATCTTTAAGATCCTTTCTACATATCAGCCAAGCCAATACTTAAATCTTTTTTTATGTATAAATTAATATCCAATCACATTTGGAATCTGTCTTGATGGGATCAGTCAAGTACGAAGGGCAAGACAATGTTGGATATTTTTTTCTCTTTGGCTATTTTTTTTCATTTATATACATATTATATAAACAGCTATATGAAAAGAAAAGCTGACATATGAATACTCAATATTGAGCAGACATCATTCTAAACATCTTGCATATACATGTTTAATCCTAAAACAGGTAAACACTAAAACTGAGGCACAGAAGGCTGAAGGCAAGTGTTGAAGCCACATACTATACTTACAGGAAAGTTATATATATTACATAATTGTATTTTATATTCACAGTGAAGCAGAAGTCCTTGTGTATATATATGCTCCTATTTCTGAAACACAGGATAAGGAGATTCTGCACAACAAAAAGCTTTTCTTGTGCTAGAATATCCAATTAATCATGTCCAAAAGAATTAAAAGCAGTTAGGCTTAAGAAAGTAAATATGGCAGGGGAGTGGGAGTTATAGGGCAGGATGGTTCCGTACAGATTTTTTTAGTAAGTCCATCAAGAATTCAGCATATGTTTAATGTTCAAAATGCTGAAGAATATGATTGGCTAATAAAATCTAACTGTCCGCAAGGTTTTATAATATAGAGCAACAAATTAACTGGCTTTCTTAAAAAAAAAAAAAAATCAGACTACTCCTCTGTAGCTTGATAAACCTCTCATGGTTACAAGTACGATTCTGAAATACACCAGAACATCAGGGGTCTGGAAAGTTACAGGCCAAATCTGTTCCTATACCTGTTTTTGTAATAAAGTTTTATAGAAACACAGCCACATGCATTCATTTATGTGTTTTCTATGATTGCTTTCACACTGTAACAGCAGAGTTGAGTAGCTGAGACACAGAATATATATTCTACAAAAACGAAAATATTTACTAACTGGCTCTTTACAGAAAGAGCTTTCTGCACCCTGAACTAAATCATAGTTATATTTTGGGGCCAAGAGTGAATAATTAAAAAAAAAGTTTATCATTATTTCTTCCATATTTCCTCAATATTACAGGATGAATATGGAGTATGCTTCCGATCACGAACAGAGCTGCATTTTCAGAGGCATGGAGACTCTGTTAACAGTAGGAACTTATTTTATCTAATAAGGAGAACAAAAAAATAAGACTGATAAAAAACCAAAGCCTACAAAATTAGTCCCTACCTTTCCCTTCTAAAATTTTTTTCTTCACTTGGCTTTTGGAGCCCTACCTTCTTCTAATTCTCTTCTACTTCACTGACACAACTTCCTGGGCTCTTGTGCTGTCCCACCATCTCCACTCTGGCCCTGTGGCTCCTTCCCACCCACTGTGAGGTGTCTCACTCGGTCTGGGTTTCACATTAGCATCACTGTGCCTAGGACCCCAAGGGTCCATCTCCAGGCCTGCCTGGACCTGAGCTATAGGACCCCCCCCCCCATTTCTTCCCATCTGTTTGACAGGCTTCATATCATCTCATGTTGCACTGGCTCAAAACAGAATTCTGGATGTTGTCGCCAAAGTTCTTCCCTTGGCCTCTCCTCTGCAAATGATACCCATTTACCTACTGCTTGAGACAAAACCTAGGTTTCATGGATGCCCTTCTTGTCCTTCAGAATTCACAGAAATAACACCTTCCCCACTACCATCTGCAGCATCCTTATGAAAGCTGCATCACCTTCCACCAGGACTATAGCAGCACCTGAGCAGCTACTAGTTCAACCACAGTCCTCCTCCCACCCGGCCCCCAAGTGCTTCTCCATCTCATTGCCTACTCTGCTTTCTCTCACTAACGACCCTACCTCTCTGGACATTCTGCTGTCCCCAGACTAGTGCCAACTCCTGCCTACAACCTTTACACTTGTGTCCCTTCTATGTGTGTGTGTTCTTCCTTCTTTACTATCTCTCTTTTTTCTTCCCTTATCTCTGTTCAGATGTCACCCCTTAGAAAGGGCTTCTTTGCCTTCCTCTGTATCTAAAACACCCAATGCTTTGTCATCTTTATATTTACCCAGGACTCCACGCTGCTTCATTTCTTCTTCATTTTAATATATTATCTGTTACTTGTTTATTTTCTATCACCTTCATCAAAATGTAAGCTCCTTGACGGCGAGGATTTTATCTTTTCTATTGTATCCCTTAGACTGAAACGTTGCTTGGCATGGTATTTGTTGAATGAAGACAGCGTGTA
The DNA here is from genome assembly GCF_018350175.1 of Felis catus. Taxonomy (NCBI): domain Eukaryota; kingdom Metazoa; phylum Chordata; class Mammalia; order Carnivora; family Felidae; genus Felis; species Felis catus. The sequence continues at coordinate 26,591,688 of NC_058372.1, read as the reverse complement.
AACAAATGAGGAATTTAAATGTCAAATATACAAATAACAAAATAAAAATACAAAAAAAAAAACCCAAAAACTAGTAGAAAAGAAAACAGGCTACCAGAATGATAGAAAGGGTTGGTAATTTCACAGTACTGAAATAGGTAAAATTTCCAAGAGCAAGATGGACAAAATTCTATATAAATTTCAAAGCTTTAGTATAACAATTATTAAACAAAGGTTTAATGGTTAAATACTACACTATATAAAGAGGCAGAATTCAGAGTAAAGGAGAACCATCTTAGACTATAATCAATGAAGTGGGTGTAGGAGAAATGGGTTATTGAAATGTCCAAAGATCTTGTAGTGGGATATCCTCATCTGTAACACACTATTAGGACAGTCTCAGAGAAGAGTAGTAAAGCCTTATAGAACCAGAGAAGTATTTAAAATTAAAAGAAAATAGTTAATTCAAGTACAAATATAAAGAAAATTGCTCTTCTCAACATTCAAAGACATAAACAGATATCCTCAGTTATCCTCATTTGTATATCAGTGGTAAATTGTGGCCTCACTTAAAACAAAAAGAAAATTAGAAATGGTCACCTAAAAGTCTATGTGGGATCCAGACATGAACTGAAGGTTTACAGTGCAATTCTACATAGACTGCAGATTGGAATGTAAATTCTAGAACTGTTATAATTGTATCAGACTATTATACTGCAGGTCTGGGTTCACTGTGCTAGATTTCGCATTAAATAAAGCAAATAATAATGATAATTCTACCACCTTATTCCTCTTCAAGGTTATCATAAATTCATGTCCATTCTATAACCACACGAAAAATGAGCAGAGCTGGAAGTGGGCATTCTAACCAAGTAGGATGAGAAAATTGTGTTGATGATGACATTTAAAATGTTATTTATATTAGCTTATTATAAGAGAACATGAACTATGTCCAATTAGTAGATTGGTTTCCAAAATGACGGTGACTGCAGTGCTGCCATTTTTACCTATTAAAAATGATCACCAAAATTGAATACATGAGGTCAGAAATGTTTTTCACCTGAAACACAAAGGAAACTTTATAGAGGAATTTAAAGATACACAAAGTTATTTGTAGTAGGTGTAGCGTGAGACCACTCGGCTATCCGTATACCCTTATAATGTATGTTGTTTGCAGCCTCCAAGTCCAACATGACTTGGCCTCTCCAACCTCACTCCCTATCTGCCTCCATGCCAGCCCCACTAGTCCCTCAATGCTCCCAGTAAGCCCTACCTCAGGGCCTGGGTGTTCACTCTTCCCTCAACTCAGAATATTTTGCCTCTGGATATTTGCTTGGCTGGCTACCTTCTCTTCTTTCCCTCACAAAGCCTTCCCTGACCTTGCCATTTAGAGCAAACAGTTCTTTCCAACCCATCCTCTCACTGCAGACATCTCTCCAGAGTACCCAACACATTTGACTCTAAGTGTCTTCATTTGTTTAGCCAGCCTGTAAGCTCTCTGAGGACAGCAGGTTATTGGTGTTTTTCCCCCAGGCTTCCTACCACTTAGAAGAGTTCCTGTCACACAGAAGGTGCTCCAGAAACATTATTTGAATGAATACAGTGGCACTAAATCTGAAGTTTAGGCATGTAATTTCTCAATGACCTTATTTTACAATTAATAATGGAGTGAACTTTACATATGAAGTACATGAAATTTTAAAAATCTCAATGAATGAGCCAAAGTTTCCTGAATAAAAATGTTGCCTCAGAGAAAAGACTGGTGTGGCAAAAGAACTATATATTGAAAAAGATAACCAGAGACCAGAACACTTCCTCTAACATTTGCTTTTAGAGACATAGGAGGCTCAAAATACCAGTAGGCTGGAAATGCCTAAGACCACACAAGCAGCTGCACTGTTTTACTACTCCTCAAGACTTTGAATCTACAAGTGAGAGTTATTAGCCAATGAGAACAACAATAAAACATTACTTTCCATCATGAATCAGCCTTTCTCAGCAGAAATCCAGCAAAGCTGGCATTTATTTAGCAGCTGGGACTAGAAGTAAATCTGTTTTAACAGAGTGAAACAAGTATGGATTCTGAAGAATTGTATGTCAGTGGGCAGGAAGGGCTTCCTTGAGGGGATCTAGAGAGGGTGCACTCCTGTATTAGAAGCACCGTCCCCAAGCAGCAGGGCAACATATCCTGATTATAGGAAATACAAAGGTGTAAAGAAACAGACCCCTGTATTCCTCACTTGTCTTATGGGTACAGATCAGAAAAAAATGTGGTGGCTCCTGGGTGACTCAGTCAGTTGAGCATCTGACTATTGATTTTGGCTCAGGTCATGATCCCAGGGCTGTGGGACCGAGCCCTGTGTCAGGATTTGTGCTGGGCATGGAGCCTGGTTGAGAAGATTCTCTCTCTCTTTCTCTCTCTCTCTCTCTCTCTCTCTCTCACTCACCCTCTTCCCCTCTCCCCCACTTGTACTCTAAGAAAAAGAAAAAAAATAAGAAAAAGAAAAAGTAAGAGGTGTGAAGAGGTTACAAAATGAATGCAATAGGAATTAAGACAGGCATGGCTGAAATGTTTGTAACAAGGTAGGGATATAGACTTAAAGGAGCAGAGATGACAAGGACAAATCAAAAAGGGCTCAGCGAAGAGATGGCCTACATAAGCAAATGTAGATGGAGGGGTATGAAGCCATCTAATGGATGGGCCAGCATGAGCAAAAGGAAGGAAAATGCACTGGCCATGTTTGGGAAACAAGAAGCCTCCAGTTTAGATGGAGAAAGGACAAGAAACAGAAGGAACTAATTTTGTAAACACCAGTAGAAGTCATTCTGGGAAAGGTCTTATATGCCAGCCTGTAGTTTGTTTAGCAGGTACTGAGGAGGAACAATGGTTCAAGAACTGAGGAGCAGCATCATTTCAACAAGGGCTTCTCGCTGTGCACTACAGTCCAAGATGCATCTTTTTTGCCCCCAGCCAAGGCCCAGATCAGAAACATTTATTACTCACATTTATAAACCTGATTTTATATGATTTTTCCTTATTCACTGCACTTGTATTTTTGTTCAAAACCTTTTATAACTACAAATTGGAACACCAAATAATCATAAGGGCATTACTTTATTGAAGTGATACACTCCTGCCAGACTGAACAAATGTGATATCTTTATTTACCTTTATATGTCCAATATAAATTAATATGTAGTTTCCAATAAGTTTTTGAAATCCTCAAAGTAGACTAAGGACTCTCAGAGGGAATCAGAACTTTCATTATACAGAACAAGGTAACAATCCCCAGATGCACCATGCTCCAAAAAAACTCTGATAGAGTCAAGGCAGCACCATACTGCTTTTGTCTCTGTCTACTACCCACAGTGTGGGGACCAGGCTTTTCCATGTGTCATTCCTATTGCTTACTAGCCAAGTTAGATTTGTTGAATGAATGAATGAATGAATGACTAACATAAACTTTTTTTCACACCATATTTTTACCATCAAGACAAATTGAAACTTTTTCTAATCAGAATAGAAAAGATATATGGTATTCTACTCATAGAGTTTTCTAACGTTTTTGCCTTCTTGAAGAGCACAGTTCCTGCTGTGGAAGGTCAACCACACTGCAATACCTTATTAAATCTTATCACTCTTCCCATTTACTAACACCAAAAGGAAGCTCAGCTGTCCCAGGACAGCTTCAGTTTGAATTCTTTCAGTTTGAAAATCTTCATTTCTGACATGAGTTTTTGTTCCCCACTTCAGCAATAACACCTTGGTCACAATTCTTTGCCAAATTCTGTATCTCCAAGAATCTCTGGCCCCATTCTTTAAAACCTTTCTTGATTTCTCATTTAAGAGAGACCACAAGTTGAAAAAAAGAAAACAATTAAACTATGTCTCTAGGTTTTGTAGAAAATCTTAATTTAAAAATACTTTGTGACTCCAATTATCACAAATCAGCTATAGCAGACATCTTTTTGTTTTCCAGTTTACAGAGTTGTATCAGCTGGTGATAAACATAGAAAAACCTGTAATCATTTTTGTATGAAAAAACAATACCAGAAGTAACTATCCAATTTTTCAAGAGCAAAAGTTACAAAGATTCTCTACAAATAAGCAGAAATACAAGCTTACTACATGAAAGTAATTACATTGGAATACTAAACCAAGGTCCACAAGGTCCATGGTTAGAATTCAAGGAGGCATGTAGATCTGGATAAGAAAAATATACACTTTCATTTCTAGCAAATTCTATCTGAAATTGACAATTTCTTTCAATTTTGAATATAAGCAAAAATCCTTGGTAATAATAGCACCACATGTGACTTTTTCACCAATGGATATTCAAGACATTTTTATACCACAGCATAGTTGCTACAAAGGTCTTAAAGTATCACTTGTGCCCATCACTGCTTTGAAGCCACAGTGGTGACTTCAGGTCTTGCCATATAATGTATCACATCACATTATTACATCACAAGCCTGGCTTTTAATAATTATAATATTAGCATATGAATATAATTAGTTTCCTTTGTAACCCTAACTGTTTTGCTTTATGCTTTTCAAAAACATTACTCTGAGAATATGTATAGGCTTCACCAGACTACTTGAAGGAGTCATGGCATAGGAAAGAATGTCTGCTGTATATTGAGTGGTAGTGACAGTATCAATACTTTAGAATGTGGTTAAAGAAGAAAAACTCCTCTAAAAGAGATCCTACCTTAGGCCACAAAACAAACTTAACAAATTTAAGAAGATTAAAATCATATCAAACACCTTTCTGACCACAAAGGAATGAAACTACAAATTACATGAAGAAAACTGGAAAATTCACAAATATGTGGCAAATCAACAACATGCTACTGAATAACCAACGGGTAAAAGGAGAAATCAAAAGAAAAAAACAAACAAAATACCCTGAGAGAAACAAAATGGAAATGTAACATAACAAAATGTATGGGATGCAGAAAAAGCAGTTCTAAAAGGCTTATAAGTTCATAGTGATAAATGCCTTTCTGAAGAAACATGAAAAGTTTCAAATAAGCAACCTAACTTCAGACCTCAAGGAACTAGAAAAAGAACAAAAACAAAGCTAGTAGAAGAAAGGAAATAACAAAGATTAGAGCAGAAATAAATGAAATAGAGACTAAAAAGACAAGAAGATGATATTAAAGATCAATGAAACTGAGGGCTGCTTCTTCGTTAAAGATAAATTGACAAACCTTTAACTTGACTCACCAAGAAAAAAAAGAGAGGGTGCTCAAATAAAATGAGAAATGAAAGAGATGTTATAATTGAAACCTACAGAAAAGAAAAAGAATCATAAGAGACTACTATGACCAATTAAACCCCAACAAACTAGACAACTTAGAAGAAATGAATAAATTCCTAGAAACATACAACCCATCAAGACTAAATCATGATGAAACAGAAAATCTGAGTAGACCAATTATAAAAAGGAGATTGAATCGGTAATCAAAGACTCTTAAAAAAAACAAAAGTCCAATACCAGATGGCTTCACTGGTTATTTCGGCCAAACATTCAAAGAATACCAATACCTCTCAAACACTTCCAAAAAACAGAAGCAGGGAAACCTTTTTCAAATACATTTTACAAATTCAGCACTATCTTGATACCAAAACCAGACAATGATGCCATCAAAATAAATAAATAAAATAAAGGATAATATCCCTGGTGAACACTGATGTAAATAAATCAATAATTATTGGCAAACTGAATTAGCAAACTAATTTTAATGATCATTAAAAATATCATACACCATGAGCAAGTGGGATTTGTTCCAAAGATGCCAGAATGGTTCAACACCTGTATATCAGTCAATGTGACACATCAAACTAACAATATGCAGGATAAAAATGTATGACCATCTCAAAAGATGAAGAAAAAGCAATTGACCAAATTCAATACCCATTTATGATAAAAACTGAACGAAGCAGGTAAAGAGGAAACATACTTCAACAAAATAAAGGCCATATATGACAAGCCCACAGCTAAAATCATACTCAATGGTGACAGGCTGAAACTGTTTCCTCTAATATCAGGAATAACACAAGGATGCCCATTCTCCCCACTTTTATACAGCATAGTATTGGAAGTCCTAGCCTGAGCATTTAGGCAAGGAAAAGAAATAAAAATTATCCACATTGGGAAGGAAAAAGTAAAACTATCATTATTTGCAGATGACATATTATATATAGAAAACCCTAAAGACTCCATCAAAAAGCTGTTAGAACGAGTAAACAAATTCAGTGACAATGGAGGATACAAAATCAATACACAAAAATCCATTGTTTATTTATACTAATGACAAACTATCAGAAAGAGTAATTTAAAAAACAATGCCATTTACAATTGCATCAAAAAGAAGAAAAGAACTAAAATTAATTTCAACCAAGGAGGTGAAAGACCTATATATTGAAAACTACAAGGCATTGATGAAAGAAACTGAAGAAGACACAAATGTAAAGATTACCATGGTCATGGATTGAAAGAACTAATATTGTTAAAATGTTCATACTACACAAAACAATATACAGATCTAATATAATCCCTATGAAAATTACACTGTCATTTTTCACATAAATAAAACAAACAATCCTAAAATCTGTATGGGACCACAAAAGACCCTTAATTGTCAAAGCAATATTGAGAAAGAACAAAACTGGAGGCATTATGCTTCCTGATTTCAAGCTATATTACAAAGCTATAGTAATCAGAACAGTATGGTGTTGGCATAAGAACACACACAGTTCACTGAAACAGAATAGAGACCCCTGAAGTAAATCAATACACATATGGTAGACTGACATGTGATAAAGAATTCAAGAATACACAATGGGGAAAGGACAGTCTCCCCAATAAATGGTATTGGGAAAAATGGACAGCCATATGCAAAAGCATTAAAATGGACCACTATCTTACACCAAACACAAAAGTTAACTCAAAATGGATTAAAGATTTGAACATAAGATCTGAAACCATAAACTCCTAGAAGAAAACACAGGTTGTTAGGGTCCTTGACATTGGTGTTGGTGATTATTTTTTGGACTTCACACCAAAAGCAAAAGCAACAAATGCAAAAATAAAACAAGTGATTGTTGGGATGAGCACTGGGTGTTGTATGGAAGCCAATTTGCAATAAATTATATTTAAAAAATAAAAATAAATAAAACAAGTGGGACTACATTAAACTGAAAAGCTTCTGCACAGCAAAGGAAACCATCAACAAAACAGAAAGGCAACCTACTGAGTGGGAGAAAATATTTGAAAATTATATATCTGATATGGGGCTGATACCCCAAATACATAAAGAATTCATACAACTCAATAGGAAAAAAAAATCTGATTTAAAAATGTGCAGAAGATCTGAATAGACATTTTCCAAAGAAGACATACAGATAGCCAACAGGTACACGAAAAGGTCCTCAAAATTATTAATCATCAGGGAAATGCAAATCAAAGCCATAATGAGGTATCACCTCACACTGGATAGAATAGCGATTATCAAAACGTCAAGAGAGAAAAGAGGACCCTTGTGCACTGTTGGTGGAAATACAGAATGCATTGTTGCAGCCACTAATGGAAAACAGAGTGGAGGTTTCTCAAAAAAAAAAATAAACATAGAATGGGGCACCCGGGTGGCTCAGTCCGTTGGGTGCCCAACTTCAGCTCAAGTTATAATCTCATGGTTGGTGGGTTCAAGCCTGCACTGGGCTCTCTGCTGACAGCTCACAGCCTGGAGCCTGCTTTGGATTCTGTGTCTCCCTTTGTCTCGATGTCCCTCCCCTGCTTGCACTCTATCTCTCTCTCTCAAAATAAATAAATAAATAAATAAATATAAAAATAAGCATTAAAAAGTAATTTAAAAAATTAAAAATAGAACTACCATACGATCCAGCAATTCCACCTGGGTATTTATCCGAAGAAAATAAAAACACGAATTCAAAAATATATATGCACCCCCATGTCACTGAAGCATTACTTACAATAGCCAAGAATGGAAACAACCTAAGTACACATCAATGACTGAATAGAAATTATGGTACACACACACACACACACGCACACACACACTGGATTATTCAGCCATAAAAAATAATGCAATCTTGCTGTTTGTGAAAACACGGATGGACCTCAATGGCATTATGCTAAGTGGAACAAGTCAGACAGAGAAAGAATAATCCAGTATGATCACTTACATGTGGAATCTAAAACAACAACAACAGCAACAACAATAAAAACCAAGCTCACAGATAACAGAAAACAGATTGGTGGCTATAAGAGGACAGGGCAGGGGGGTGGGAGGCTAGGAAGGTTAGATGGGGTTTGAGGGGTGGGAGAAATGGATGAAACTGTTTGGGATCTTTTATTGTTGCTATTGTTAACTAAATTGAGTTTAAAAAGCAGAGAGAAAAAGCCCATAAATCTCTCTCAGAACCCATACCCAGCCCATTAACAAGTTCTAATCAGCCATTCTGGATTCTGGATATATATAAGGTAAAGCATTACTATTACATGCTTTTATTCTATGGTCTGAAATATTGAATACATTCTTGACCTCAATGACTAAGAATCAAAACTATGTAAATACACTAGAGTTGTACATGCAAATCAAAATGAGTATCAAATTAGCATTGATACCTATATTTTTATAACTTTAATATTCTGTATTATTTTGATCATACATAAACAAAATGATCTAACATTCCCCAAGCCCTCTGTTGGCAAAGGGTGATGGCACAAGAGTGAATTGAGGTATTATTTAAATCAGAGGTACTTAACCAAGAGCCTTAAAATATTAGACCAAGGAATTAACTATATTTGTTGAAGTTAATCCAGAGACGACTAGTGTATTTAATGTTTGCTGTCAGTTGCTACTCAGATTACAGTAACTTGGAGTGTTCTCTACACAGACAAAATAATGAAGTTACTTCAGTTGTGGTATAAGGGGACTGAAACACAGCAAACATCTCATAGTCTTCATTATTATTATAAAGTATTACTACTTTCATTTTGTGTCTACTATAATTACATTTGGAATTTATCTACTACCAACATTAAAGTAGGAACAAAGTACTTACCCTTGGATCTAAATAGCTAATCTTTTTTTTTTTTTAATTTATAAATCATCTTAAAGAAATGAGAGCTTGCTGAAAGGGTTGAATGAGTCTGGGAAACCAGAACATGGACTTAGGTGGCAATAATAGAGGTTTCAATATCCACACAGGAAGAGTTCGTTAAGAATTACCACTAAAGCTTCTAGGACAAATAACTAGTTGAGGCTTGAACCCCACTGGCAACTAGCATATGCAAGTATTTGGAAGCCACAGGAGAGACCAAAGCAACATGTTATTTGGGTAATCAACTGTTTTCAGTCCTCCCTTGCCTCTGTTTCTCTTGTCTAGTCTCTATCCCACAAATAGCATATACTGTATCAGTTTTGGAAGGAATTAAAGAGAAAAAATACCTAAGCCATGGGAGAAATGAACAAAGCTATGTTTAAATAAGTTAACTCCTCAAAAGAGACTTGGAGGTTTTGTTGAAAATACTTTATTGAAATCCTTGTAACTAAGAACTAGGAACTTGAAACAAACAGGAACTGTGTGGCAAACCAGCAATAAAAACAAACCGGGAAGCATGGGAAAAGATGGATCTGTGAAAACTAGAATAAAATTAAAATAATGCTCAAGAAAGAAAGAGGAGAGGTTGAAAGACAATCAAAAGAGGTACAACCAGATACAGAGAGGGCTGCTGGGAGATGCAAGTCCGGAAGGAATGCAGGGGCTCCAGGAAGAGACGGCTGAGAAAATTTGCTCTCCATGGCTATGGCAGACACGGGGTGTGTTCTGCTGTTTGAAGCAGGTAGGAAGGAACAGTGCTAAATACTGAGCTGTTCTAGATCTAAGAGACAAACTAAAAAACAGACAAATCACTGAGACTGACTGGCATTCAAGAAGCCCTGAGTGATCTTATAAAACTATATGAACTATGATGAAAATGCCAGTAGATTCCTAATATGAGTTTACTCTATAAAAAGGTAACTTTACGGTCACACTGGGGAAAACTCAAATCACCAATCTGTGGGATCTTGTTTTCATAGTGAAAAATCTAGCAAAATGTATGTAATGTGCAGAATCCATAAATAGTTAAAGATATGTCATGGCAGAAAATAAAAGTGTCTTTGTGAGAGTAGATACTGCCTTATAACTTTTGCAAAATTCTTTAAGGTATAAATAAGCACAGAGGCAAGGAAGAGTATGGGAAGAACCTGTGGATACAATTCACCTAGATTGTCAAAAGCCTTGACAAATACCATAACAAAGTGCATTTAACAAAGAAATCACAATAACTGCCTCTGGGAGAATATCCGAGTCTTTTAGGCACTAATAGGGGACTTGCCGCTCCATGCCCAGTACCTCCCACCTTCTAGACAGAACACTAAAAGAATAAAAACTTACAGGCAGGAAGAACAAAATACAAAAAGTAGATCCTTGATGGTGACTAGCTTATGGACTGTCCTTATTTAATGTTTTGAAACAATCTGCAAAATGGAGGGACACTATAAAAACCTCCAAAACTTCTGTTGTTTTTCCAGAAAAGTGGAAAGTCACACTAGAAACAGTAAACTGCAAGATCCCATGGGACTGCCTAAAGGAGTTGAATTGGACCACATGAAGATAATGCATTTAATACAGGAAGGGAAAAAAAGAATGATTGGACCCACATGCTCAGAGTTCTGAATATTCCTGAAGACATGAGGAGTTGGCTTGACACTAAATGGCTAATCAACTGTGGAGTCTCACACTCTGTTGACAGAGCCAACAGAGCAGAAAGCAGTGTCCTTTGTAGAATACCATGCTTCCTGCACCCCTGGGAGGCCTGGAGTCCTGGTGATTGTATTTTAAGAGAGTCATCTGGAGCTCAAAGAATATCCAGAGTACTAGGAAAATGTTTAAGGAAACAGAGCAGCTATGGAATGAAGAGAGGGTTAAAAAAAAAAAAAAGTTAGACTTCTTTGGTTTGTGAACCCTAAGCCAGGAAGTGGGTGCAATGACTAAGGCTTTGTAAAATAATAAAGGATATGAATAGAAAGACCATAAACCAGCTCATTAGAAGTTCAGAAGGCTTGAATGAGGCACACCCTTCACTTAAGTCTGATTAAGCACTAAATTAACAAAATAGAAGTCTGTCTTTAACTAGGTGATATCTGAAGAACAATTTGCTTAATCTGCTCCATTGGGAGGAACTCATACTATTGAAAGCATATTATGCATTAAAAAAAACTCATGAATTTTAGAGGCAAAGTTAATAACAGTGACTTTCCATCTTATTTTCCTCTATGTGCCTAGCTTAGTGCCTGGCACGTGATAGGCCTTCAGTGAGTTTCTTCAGGGAATGAATAAATAAGAGCAGAGTATTTCCATATCACCAAATATGGCAGAGATTGTCTGTGGAGAAATGACAGTAATTTCAAAATTGCTCCTTCCTCTACAGATGCTTTTTTCTATATTCATGTGTTAGTTCTAATGAAGAATCATTTCCACAGCAACAAAATGATGTAAAAACCTGATGTAAACATGAGATCAAGGCAATTCAGTAAGATATATTAAAGTATTCTCTGGGAGGAAAAGATTATCAATAATAGTATTACCATTATTAATATTCTTAGTGTTTGTTTAGTGGTATTAAACATTATTTTTGAAGTAGTATCTCTCTGTAACAAAAAAGCACAGAAGAAGGTATTAGCCTCATACTTTTAAAATGAGAAAAACATAAAGCCATGTTTTCAGGGTTTTTTCCACATTCAAACTGCTGGGCCATATAAAATTTAGATTTTGCAGGAAAACAAAGGTCACACTGAACAGGATACGTGTCTTATTTTCTTTTGAATACTAGCATGATGATACTTGCTGCAGTGTGACCTGATGTCTACTTCCTTAAGATCTGTAAACCGATGCAAGAAAAGCAGGGACACTGAGGACAAGATAGAATGAAGGAAAGGAATGGAAGAGAATGATGTACCTACAACATTTTAGACAGAGAAAATAAGAACAAAAGGAAATTGACCACAAAGCAAGAGGAGAAAAAAATCATTATCCAAGTTGCAACTTAGCAAAAACACCATCACCACCACCACCACCACCACCACCACCACCACCACCACCAACAAAACCCCCAAAGAATTAGAACTTGTAAGTTCCCAGAGGCAGAAAAAAAATACCAATTTGCGATGACAGTAATTCCCTTGTGTATGTATGATTGGTAAAAGAGAAACCAGAAGAAAATGACACAAGAAGTTATTGGTGACAATTAATTAAAATGCTGGGACTCTAGGGGCGCTTGGGTGGCTCAGTCGGTTAAGCGTCCAACTTCGGCTCAGGTCATGATCTTGCAGTTTGTGAATTCGAGCCCATGTCGGGCTCTGTGTTGACAGCTCAGAGCCTGGAGCCTGCTTCAGATTTTGTGTCTCCTTCTGTCTCTGCCCCTCCCCCACTTGTACTTTGTCTCTATCAAAAAATAAATAAATGTAAAAAAAGTATTTTTTAAATGTTGGGGCTCTAGTCCTTATTTTGTCAAAACTCAAGTCAACCTCTTTAAGTCTCAGTTTCTTTCTCAAAAATAAAGTCCATTCTAATCCTTTCTCTTTCATGTAATTCAGGATACCAACATGTATCCAGCAAACATCAACTTGACTGATATGAAGATCAGAAGAAGCCAGGAAAATCAAATGTTTAATCTTCTATTCCAAATAGCCAGGAGGCACTACAATCAGGAGATAAGGCTGGTCCTGAAGGTGAAAGCCATTCAGGAATCACTGGATGTACTGTCTGATACACTGCAGTTGCTCCTGGTCACCCTAATATCCTCTATCCCACTTAACACCCTGGGTCTCCCATGACCCTCTACCATGTAGGCAACATTCTCCAAACAGGTGTCCCAACCTTGTATATGGCCTTTTGAAAATCCATACTGCATGCTACTGAAATTATCTTTCTAAAACATAAAATCTTATCAGGTCATACTCTCCTAAAAGTGTAATGACTCCACATAGCTTGCAGATGAAGTTCAACTGCCCCATCTTAAATAACTCAAGTCAACATGGCAAAATATGTCGCCATATTTTAAGGCCACAATCCCCTACCTGTGCCACTATAAGCACAGCAATAATGAAATTTAAGAGAAAATCATTAAAAATACATAGCTTTGTAGTCCTGACTCCAAACAGAAGTTATTAGAACACAAAGCAAGCAGTAACTAAGGCCAAAGCTGTAAACCAGTTGGAAGTAAAGGCCAGAATTAAGCACAGGTAGAATTTCAGCTCTTGTGAGTAATGGGCAAAGAAGGCTAAAAGCACTAATGAGGAGGGACTCATTTCTTTTCTTGAAGAACTTTCTTTTTTTAATTCCAGTATAATTAATGTACAGTATTATATTCATTTCAGGTGTACAATGTAGTGATTCAACAATTCTGTACATTACTCAGTGCTTATCACGGTAAGTTTACTCATATTCCCTTCACCTATTTTCATTCTTCCCCCACCCTGAGAAGGGAGTTTTAAGCCTGGTGTGCTGCTTAAAATGAAGGTCTGGGACAGAATTTCTGGCCTATGAAAGAAAAAGGAAAAAAAACCTGCTTCTGAAACTAATAGTATTTTTGTTTCAATATAAAGCTAAGTCTCTAAAAAGAGAGGCACATGGCAGCACATAAAACTTTACATGGGGATCTGCTGAAAGATGCTAGACAGATCTGCAACTGAATGGATCTACTAGATTTCCAGTATCAAAGCAGGATGGAAACTCTAAGCCACCAATATAGGAGTGGTTCTAGAGGCTGGAGTGGTGACAACCACAAAATTGTTAATGAAAAATAAGGGATAAGAATAGAGAGAGGAGGCTCCTGTTTAAATATGGGTCTGCAAACCAAAACTTTAAAGAAGAATATTTCTGTTAAAAGAAGAACCAGTAATATCTATAATTTAAGGAAGAATTTACTCTATAGGAAATGAAAACAGTATTACAATCTGAAAATGACTTTTAAATATATCTCTTTAATATTCCTTTAACACTGAATTTAAATTATACCTTAAACAGATGATGAAAAAAATAACATCAGCTAAAAACAAGAAATAATTCCTTAAAACAGGCAAAACAAAACAAGAATGATTTGGAAAAGGCTCAGAATTCTGGAAATAAAACATATACCAGCAAAACTCAAATTATGAAGATTAAAGAAAGGAACAAGTGTTTAGGAAATACAACTAGACATACCACAGCAAGAATAGATTCCAAAAGAATGGGTACATTTTTGAAGACTTACCTTTCTTCAAACTTCAATATCGAGCATACTGTCAAGAATGTAGCCAGAAAACATACGAATTTCATGAAAAGAGAAAGAGAGGTAAGGAAGTATGATCAGTAATGAAACAGGAAAAGGTGGGTCACTAAAACTGGGATCTTCAAGAAATGAAAGACAACAGAGGTTTACCAGTTTTGCAAACTACCTTGGAGGAAGATGGGCAAGTCAGATTTTGCACAAGCCACAGGTGGTATCTGGGAAATGTGCTTTTCTATATTTTAAGTAGAACCAATCTGTTCCTCTGACTTCATGATGCACAAAACTTAGCTGGTATAGTGGCATATTTATGATGATTTGGAAAGTGAACAACCTAGAACTAGTGAGTACCAATCATTTCAAGTTTCAGCATTTCTTTTATTCAAAAGAACATCACTTTCCTTTAAGATTATAATAGGACAAGGTTTTAAGTCACAGGTAATCTGTAAATGACATTCTTTGTATTTTTTAAAATGTCCCAGAAAAGGACTTTTACTTTTGGGAGTTCTCCAAAGTAAAATGAGATGTTGTTACTTGTTTTACCTGAACTTATTATAGTCGCCTTCAAGATTAACTCTTCAGAGAGGTACAAATACAGTTTGTACAGGTGTATCTGCATCAGTGCCAGACACTGCACTGCTATGACCCTTCTCAACTTACCATCATCAATGACTCAGAATTTTCATTTGTGAAAAGTTTCAACTATTTCTGTGTTAGTTTTCACTAAGAAACCTAGCCTTTCACTACTTTAAAGAGAACAAAAACATATATTACGAATTAAATAATAGAGGCACCTTTGTGGCTCAGTTAGCATCCAACCCCTGATTTCAGCTCAGGACATGATCTTACAGTTCCTAAGATAGAGCCCTACGTTGAGCTCTGTGCTGGCAGCATGGAGCCTGCTTGGGATCCTCTCTCTCCCTCTCTCCCTCTGCCCCTCTCCTGCTCATGGTCTCTATCTGTCGGTCTGTCTCTCTCTCTCTCAAAATAAATAAATAAACTTCAAAAAAATATTAAATAACAAAGGTGCCTTAATTTACTAAAAATGAGGTGCTACATAACCACAAAGTTTTATTAATATTTTATCTTCAAACTTCTATATGAAGGTAGATTTTACATGAATGAATACTACAATCTGAAAATAAAATGAGGGCTGAAGGAGTGATTTCATGAGACCATGAGAATCACAATGACTCTAAACCCCCATCACAAAACTTTTATCTTGCCATTAGGTTTACTGATCTCTCCATTCATTGTTACTAATTTAAAGATCTGGAGGGCTGTCAGAGATATCTGGTAAAAGTGATTGATCTTTCAAGATAATCTCAAACCCACTATTCCAAACTTTTTTAGCTTTAAACTACACAGCATTTAAGAATAAGAGGGAAGCAATATGTCACACTTTTGCAAAGGAGATTGTTTAGGCCCCACTCTCTTTATTTCACACTGCAAAACAGACCAACAGTGGAG
This sequence comes from Felis catus, assembly GCF_018350175.1. Taxonomy (NCBI): domain Eukaryota; kingdom Metazoa; phylum Chordata; class Mammalia; order Carnivora; family Felidae; genus Felis; species Felis catus. The sequence continues at coordinate 26,575,894 of NC_058372.1, read as the reverse complement.
CCAGAAACAGTTTGCTTTCTGAAACAATGCTGTACCCTCCATGGTGCATGACATGATAATGCTCTGTGAGTTTGTTTACACAAGCCAGATCCAGCTGTGCTAGTGGCTTAACTACTACTCAGAAGTTAAGGGGCAGACAAGGGACTTGAGAAATCACCAGAGAACAGTAGTATGAAGATGTAAAAAGATAGGCCATTCATTTTTCCTTATTTGTGTCAAGGGAAAAAGGAGAATGAGCCTAAATGTGGGAAAGGAATTTTAAAAACCATTTTAAAACTAGTTTTCATTATTTTCTATTTATAGACATACATTTAAAATATACTCAAAATTTAAAATCCATCTAAAGTTGAGGTGTCTCTTTGACATGAAAGTTTCTCTCATTTTATTTTACTTTTGCTTTTTGCTTCAGATACACTGAGTCATACTATTTGCAAAAGTATCAGTTGATCATTTTTAAGTAATTTTCTTGTTCATTCAATAAATATTTATAGAGCAACTCACGAGGCTCCAGCATGTTCCAAGCACTAAGGATACAGCAGTGAACAGAACAAGCAAAAATCCCTGTCCTTGTAGAGCTTACTTTCTAGGCAGAGACAAAGAAAACATACAATATTAACAAGTTAAAAACCACAGAAAGTTTGATGCTGCTAGGAGGTATAGAGAAAAACAAAGCAGGGAATGGAGACAGGGAATGTTGGGTTGCACTTTTAAATAAGATGAGACTTCTCTGAGCAAAAGGGGGAAACATAATAACAAAAATGTAGTAGCCACAGAAGTAGTAGTCCTGATGGAAGTCATGTAATAAGAGTTTGAAACTTGCCATGCAGCAGGCCCTGGGCCAAGTGCCCTACCAGCACTCTGTCATTTAAGCATCACGACAAGTCTGTGAGTCAGGGAATACTATTATATCTATTTTATATCTGGAAAAAATGAAGCTTATAGCACTTAATGAGCTTGCCTAGGTCACAGTCAATAAGTAGTGGTGGTGAGATCAACACGAGGGGAAAAAATAATAATATAAGGGAAACAACCAAACTACCACTACACACACACACACACACACACACACACACACACACACACACCAACATACAAACCACCATCAACATGCACACACACCCATGTATGCTTTACAACATTTTCCATAATACACAATATTTTCTATAACAAATTGTATAGAATTGGTACCTGACTTTTCTGTGCAATTTAATCCTAAGTGGAAGCTTCACTTTTCCAAAAAGCAGGGTGGCTGTGATTTACAATTAGATTGTCCATAACAATATATTTTTAGGATGGTTTTTCATAATTCAGAATATTATTTTCCCATAGATACACTATTATAAATAGTGGCCTAGTTTTCACATAAGTCTATAGGATTCAGAATGCAGCTAAAAAAGAAATTGAGGTTTAAAAAGGAGAGGATGCAATTAATATGTCCTCACTGCAACTACTTTCCACTTCTCCCACCCAAACCCACTCCTGTCACCTCCATTCAGGGCTCTACCTCTTTGGGACAAAAACTACTCCTTCTGTGGAGACTCCAAGCCCAAGGCCCTGAGTGTGCTCCAGTCTGGACTCCCTATCCATGTCAGCCTGAAAGCATGTTCTTCACTGGTGGAGCAGCCCTCACGTGAAGTCTCAGGGCATGCACGTCATCTGCAACAATGAATTTAACAACAAAGAATTCTCTCATACTAAACGAATATGCAGAGTAACGTGACTGTAGTTGTTCAATGAAATTGTCAATGTTTAAAAACAAATTAAAATAAAACCAACTATTTTAAAATGAGGAATAGATTTTTAAATATGAAAAACAAATTTTAAATCTAGCTTTAAAGGAGAGATGGATGTATAAAAGTGGCATGGAAAGGAAAATACACAGGAGGAGAACCACAAACCTTCAAGAAACTGCCAGACAGACTCGGCCAAGCTACACTTGTGCATTCCAGTTCTCAGTAAAGGAGTGTGATGCTGGGGTACTGGGCAATGAGGATGGGGAGGGTGGTCCTCCTACATTAGACTTCAGAATTTTCTTACAGTAACATTACTCACAGTAGGAGTGGAGAAAGTTTATAAGAGTTTATTCCACATGACAGAACTGGAAGGTCAAGGGGAAATGGGATCTTGGCAATGCTACAGGTTACAATCAAGTGGTTAATGCAATATGTTTTAGGAATTCAAGCCAGAATAGCCAGAAAAGTGCAAGAAAAGAAGTGGATAAAGCTAAATAATTAGAAACCTAGACCTAAGAAATGGACAAACTCTAGGTATGGGGAAGGGTCAGAGAACAAGTTAAAGAGGCTGTGATGGAGAAGAAAGATTTTACATGGGCAAATCCCTGGAGAACAGTGGTGCCTTACAACAGAATGGCCAGGCTGGTGTGTGGTCAGGGTTGGGGGAAAAAGAGAGAGACCAAGGGCTTCCACTGGGGTAACAAGGGAACCCAGACATTGCCAAAGAAGAAAGGCTCTGCTTTCACACATGAGTATTTTCACCCAGAGTGACAATTTACGTTTAAATTAAAGAGAAAGAAAATTGACTCTGAAAACTTGAAAGAGTCCAACAGACCTTGCTTAGTCTTTGAAAAAATATGCTCTGAGTGCCTAGAGTATTGAGGGCATTGGGTGATGACTAACTTCTTCCCCTGGCCCTTGTCACAACAGACTGGGGAGGGAAGACAGGGTAGACACAAGTCAAAGGGCACCAGCTTTCATAGAGGAAAAACAAAGGTGATCATGTTATGTGTGATGAATAAAGGTTACTCTTCATTCTCATGCTTTCCTCCCTTGTTTCTCTCAGAATATGTGTACAAGGGAGATGCACAAAATAGTCCTAGTCTTCTCCTTAAGCTCTCCAACAATCAGAAACAGTTATTTTAGGTAAGGTATTTTGTGAGGAAGTCAGTTGCTTTTCTGGAAAACCAAAGATTAGGAATGTATTTTTTAATTTTTTTGTATTTCTAAAATGCTCCCCTACCATTAAAACACAGCAGAGGGGCACCTGGGTGGCTCAGTCGGTTAAGCGTCTAACTCTCGATTTCAGCTCAGGTCATGATCTCGATATTTGTGCATTCGAGACCTGCATTGGGCTCCACACTGACAGAGTGGAGCTTGCGTGGGATTCTCTCTCTCCCCCCTCTCTCTCTGTCCCTCCCGTGCTCACTCTCTCTCAAAATAAATAAATAAACAAAATAAATAAAACATAGCCGAAATAATATAACCATTCTTAATATGCCAAAGCTCTGACTATAAACATAACTGACACTTGAAAACTACAGAGCATTTATGAATGTTTTCTTCTTTACCAAGTATGCTTCATGCTCTGTGCTGAACCATAATAAAGCACATACAAAATTAGTAATAGTCCCTGTGTTCCTCTGCCTGTGGGTCAAATGCCTGGCCTGGCACTCTGACCTGTCCTCACAGAAACAAAAACAGGCCAAATGCTCAGACTTGTTGCAGAACCGAGAGCCTCTTGGGTATGGTATGTGGTTACAGACACAGCAAATGTTCAGGGGAAAAAAAAAAAGAAGAAGACTGTTCATGATGGACAAAGTACCACAAAATAAAGAAGGAATGTTTAAGTTTTAAAGAACAAAAGGAAAATATCAAAGAATAAATAGAAGAACCCATAGTATGCTCAAAAGAAATATATCCAAAGGTGTCCAAAGTTCATGCAATCCTGATTATTAAACTAGAAATGGAGGTGTTAAGATTACTCCAGAAAACAAAGCAAGCTTCCGTTTCGGACGTTTGATACGAAATACCAATCCCAAACATTTCATTGTATTTGAGGCTAACACTTCCATAATGATCCTGCTTGAATAGGCAAAATTAAAAACGTTAAAAACCTAACATGTAGAGTTAAAGTTGTTTACTATCTGTTTTTAAAACAAATACAGACCCGCTAGGAATTAAAATACCATACACATTGTGCAAACTCTTATTCTCTCTTCATTAATTAACCTTAAACCCAAAGTGGTAGGAAATGCCAAAGACACCAATGCCAAGACTCTACTCACATTGTTATCTGTAATTTTTTATTACTAACAAATTTTCTCCTTTGGGGCTATTCTTTATTTTCCTATTACATATAAATTAACAGTTCTTAAGAAGCTTGAACATTCTGGATATTTAAAGCATATGTCACCTTTAGAAAGAATGCAGGAATTCTGACAAGATGAAAAGAGCTGGAATGCAAAGGGCGTACTTGCCTGTAAATGAAGGCATAAGCAGGAGGCTTGCAATAGGGTTTAGCTTTAACATATTTGGCTTCAGAAATATGAAACTTGAGTTTTACCAGTACATTAGAGACAAAATGGTTGGAATCTCTACATATCTGCAGTTCTATATCAGCAGGGAAAGGGTGTTTGGAATTCACCCTTGCATGCTTTCCACCAAGTGGAGGAACTGGGCCTTTGTGGTCACATGAGCACTGTTCACTGCTCTCCTTCCTGACAACTGTAATCCTCCATAAATTGTTAGGGTTACAAGTGGGGCTGCTTATAAACTTTATGCTAGTAGAAGAATAAATGAATGTAAATACATTTAATATAATAAAAAGATTAGCTGAATATAGTGACTCCACATTGGAGTTAGAACTGAGTGCAATGGAGACGTTTCTACCTTGGACTTCATACCACAATGTCTTTTTTTCCTTCTGTAAAACAGGGCTAACAGCATTTTTGTGACCTGTGAATCTATATCAGAGCTTAACAACTTATGGAGGTCTTTGAGATTTTTTTTAAATTTTTTTTCAACGTTTATTTATTTTGGGGACAGAGAGAGACAGAGCATGAACGGGGGAGGGACAGAGAGAGAGGGAGACACAGAATCAGAAACAGGCTCCAGGCTCAGCCATCAGCCCAGAGCCTGACGCGGGGCTCGAACTCACGGACTGCGAGATCGTGACCTGGCTGAAGTCGGACGCTTAACCGACTGCGCCACCCAGGCGCCCCGAGATTTTTTTAAAGTACTATGAGAATAAAAGGAAATAATTTTTTTCATACACATCTTATAGAAAGGAAAGTACACAATTCAAGTTTTCAGGAGGGAAACTACTGCCATCCTAAAATTCATGATCTCAGGACTAATTTAGGCAAATGTCTCTTGAGTTTTCTCTTAGTACTTAATGTTTTCCCTACCCATTAATTGTTGCTAAGTCACCCTTTTTGTCTACAAGCTACTAGAACTTTCATATAGATTTCAAGGTAAATTTTAAGCTATTCACTGTGTATTTCAAGGTTTTCCATCATTTGACTCCACCCCACCTGTCAAAACTTACTTATTAAGTGTTGGGAACATGTTTCCCAGGCAAGAGATCAAAGGAGTTCCTCCAGTACTGTCCATGGGGCCAAGGAATATACAGATAAACAGGCCTTATTTATCATATCTGGAAACTTGAAGAAAAAGAGTGTCTGTTTTTCACTATCTTGATAAAATCAGCACAAAGTGTATTTCTGACACATATTCTTGATTTTAGGAGGTATCTTCTCTCTTAAATTTAACTGGGAAGTATAAAAACCGTACCTAAAAATCCTGTTACCTATGTAGTAGGCAACTATTTAAAGCAGCTTCAGAGGTTGCATGACCAAGGATGGGCCAGTCAGGACTCCAGCTGTCAGGCAGAGTCTCGGGCTTCTTCTCATTACACCCCTGATCTGACTGGAACACTGCCTTCACATCACTCTTCTTCCCAGTTCCTCAGTTTCTCATGACACACCTTTCTGGTCAATTGCCCTCTCTCATCCCTGCCCAGGTCCGTCCTGCCTTCTGTGATCTGGAGAGGATCAGAGGTGGCAGGTTAAGGATGCAGGATGCGCTCTTGGGGCCAGATTGCCTGGTTTTGAGTCCCAGCTCTACTTCTTAGCAGTAGAACAATTTTAGACATGCTGCCAAACCTTTTGTTTCTCAGTTTCCTCATCTGTAAAAGAGGAGATATTAATATTACCTACCCTGTGAGGCAACTGTGAAGATTCTCCACAATAAGTGCCAAGAACAGTCAGCCACTCTTATTACCATCCTACTCCACTGAGTCCCCTTCCCCTTTTTGGCCTTCTACTGTGATCTCTGCAGGCCACATTCTGGGGTGAAGGAAATTCTCCACTGATTAACCTTTTGCTCACATGTTGTCCCTATTTCCTTTTGGAAATCTAGCTGGTTCCCCATTGGTCAACTAATTAACCTACATTCTTACTAATACTGGAACACACTCCTGATAACTCCCAATTTCTCCTTGTTTTTTCCCCCTCTGTACTGGAACTCCTTGGCTGCCAAAGAATACCCTAAGTGAACATGGTAACATTGTAAATTTGCGAGCAATCAATCTATGCAGTTTGTAGTCACTTCACATGCTATTAATTAGCTCCCTTTTTGGATTCCCTACCACTCCTCTCAAAGTCCTACCCTATCCTTTTTCTCTCCTTCTCCAGAACACTAGCTCTCTATTTCACCCAGAAAACAGAAGAGTCGTTGGGGAATAAGTTTTCTCAAATATTTTACTCTACATAAACTTCATTGGTCTTTTCTCCTGTGATATTGTGGTTTACTATATATATATATATATATATATATATATATATATATATATATATATATAATATTTGGTTTTCACGTCCCCCCCCCCGCTTTCTGGCACAGAGCCCCTAAAATCCTTGGATGATGGAACTGATTAGAGCCAGCCTTTTGTTATGTTAATAATGTGACTAAGGATGGGGATGACTACCCAGAGAACCAACAGTGTGATTAAGGGGTTGGAGCTTTCAGCCCCACTCAGGGAAGGTGGGGAGAGGGCCAGAGGTTGAATCAGTCACCAATGGTCAGTGATTTGATCAATCATGCCCATTAAAACTGAAAAGGATGGGCTTTGGAGAGCTTCCAGGTTGGTGAACGCATGGAGATTCTGGGCAAGTGGCACATCAAGGGAGGGCATGAAAGGTCCATGCCCTTTCCCCATACCCTGCCTTGTGGATCTCTGCCACCTGGCTATTTCAGACTTACATCCTTTTATAACAAACCAGCGATCTAGTTATAAAATTTTCTTTTGAGTTCTGTAAGCAGCTCTCACAAACTAGTTGAACCTGACAGGAGGTCATAGGAACCTCTGACTTACAGCCAGTTGGTCAGAAGTACAGATACTGGACTTGTGGCTGGCATATATATAGTCCAGGGGGAGGATGGGTCATTGGGAACTCCAATTTGTAGACAATCAGAAGCACAGATAAGAAGCTGAGGTACCTGAAGTGGTGGCGGGTGGGGGAGGAGTGAGATCTCCATCTCACTTGAAGAGCATCATTGACACTGTTTTCCCTTTCTGAAGCCTAAAATGGCATCTCCGTTCAGTTCCCACTGCTATTTTCCCAGGCCAAGCCCACAACCATTCACCTACATTGGTCTCCATGCTATTCCTAAAACCTTTTATGGAAATTCCTGACTTAGGGGCTTTGCATTGCCTATTGTTTGTACCTAAAATACTTTTCCTCTAGATATCTGCGTGCCTGAACACTTCCACTTTATTTAAGATTTTCCTCAAATGTTACCTTCTAAATGAGGTCCCAATCACCCATGTTGCATTCCACCTCTGTCCCTAGCATTCTTTATTTCCTTGGCTTATAGTATTTATTGATTACCTTCTAAAATAACATGTAATCTGCTTGCCTACCTACCTGCTTACTTACTATTCTGGTTTACTATTACAGTATTAACATCCACCTTGCTAGGGCTTACATTGTCCCCCGATGGGTGTCAAACACCTAGAACAGCACCTGGCACACAGAAGGTACCCAATAATTGTCTGTTAAGTGACTTAATCTACAGGAGACTAACAGGCTTCTTTAGAGCAGCCAGTCTGCAGCCTCTTTCTCACCCAAAAGATCCCACACACTACCCACAAAAACCATAGAGATTTTCCAAAAGATCTTTTTTGAAATATGTTCATGAATAAAAAGGAAAAAGGAAGAGCTATTAATAAGAAAACAATCCAGCACCACAGATAGAAGTAGATCACCCAACTGCTTTTTCTGCAGAATAAAGTCTAGATTCTCTCCCAGGACACCTGGAGTCCTTAATCTAGATGTCTCCACTTGTTACCACTGTGACCTCTCGTCTTACCCTTGCCCAGATCCATGCACTACCTACTGCACATTCAGTCCACTAAACTACTCTTCATTTTCCAAACAGGTCATAGATATTCTCCTTTCTAGGACTTTCTTTCAGCATTTTTGTTTGTTTCATTGCACAGAATGCTGCCTTACTTATACAATAAATTCCTGAGCCTCTCATTCATTTTTTGGTAGTTTCTAAATCCCAGGAACTGAATTAGATATTTCTTCCTCTATTACTTTTGATACTACAATACCAATTTAATATAAGACCCTACCACACTGATTTGTAGACTCCTTCAGGGCAGAGGCTGGGGCTTTTCCATTTTGCATCCCAGCATCTCCTCAGAGGACCTGGCACATAAAAGATGTTCAATAAACTTCTGTTGTAGGCAGATGATGAAATAAAAAATTAAATCTTACCACAACGTAAAGGATTATCATCAAGCAAGAAACAAAAATATAGGGACCCCTGGGTGGCTCAGTCAGTTAAGCGTTCAACTTCAGCTCAGGTCATGATCTCTCAGTTCGTGAATTTGAGCCTTGCATCAGGCTCTGTGCTGACAGCTCTGAGCCCGGAGCCTCCTTCGGATTCTGTGTCTTCCTTTCTCTCTGCCCCTCCTACACTTGCGTGCGCTCTCTCTCTCTCTCAAAAATGAATAAATATTTTTTAAAAATTTATTAAAAAAATACTGATGTTTTCTGTATCTATCTCTTTTGAACCATATTTCATTATTTATTTGTTCTTCATTGTCAAATGTTACCAGAAAACTTGTTTAATAAATGTTTGCATAGTTTTAAGTTAAATCTAACATTAGAAAATTTCTTTTAATTTATTCTCCTGACCTTAATCTTTAATGGTTCCTTCTCCAAAAGGAAAAGAGCAAAAAGGGAAAAGAAGTTTGTATAGGCTCAAAAGAATTTTTTTTTAATACAAAGACTTATCGTTGTCTGGAATTTAAGTGGATTCTTTTTTTAAAAGCTAGCTCTAGCTGCCAATTTCCTGTGTTCTCCAAGTGCCAACAGGGCTGGGGGTGACAAGAATCACTGCTCCATGAAGCTCTGCACACTTCTGATCATCCACACCATACCTTCCAAGTGACCTGATACATGTCATGGTAACCCTTAGTTCCTGGCTTAAATCTTTCTTTGGGGTGTATGTGTGTGTGTGTGTGTGTGTGTTTGAAGGAAATGAGACAGTAACCTATATAAGGGGAAGCATATGCAAAAGGAATATAATAACTGGTTTTAGAAGTACACATTATGATTAGAATATAAATAATTTTCTTATTCATTCAATTTGTACTGATATTCTTTGGCTACTAAGACATATAAACCCATACTGACTACTTTGTTTGCTTGGTCTTTATACACTAAAAAAATATTTTATTTATTCTCCCTACACACACATATATACATATACACTCATATACCTTTCCAACTATCACTCCTCAACCAAAACAAATAAATATGGATATAATCATGATATAAAGTTAGTAGGTGAAAGCAGAAGACTAAACTCTTAGGATATATTTATATCAGTTCTAAAATTCTTAGTGTTTCTTTCCCAGGAGAGAAATAATATGCTATATTCTATAACTTGTAGCTTGTAATTTTCACAAAGCATCAAGAAAGCAAACCATAGGGGCGCCTGGGTGGCGCAGTCGGTTAAGCGTCCGACTTCAGCCAGGTCACGATCTCACGGTCCGGGAGTTCGAGCCCCGCGTCGGGCTCTGGGCTGATGGCTCAGAGCCTGGAGCCTGCTTCCGATTCTGTGTCTCCCTCTCTCTCTGCCCCTCCCCCATTCATGCTCTGTCTCTCTCTGTCCCAAAAATAAATAAAAATTTGAAAAAAAAAAATTTTTAAAAAAAAATAAAAAAAAAAAAAAAAAAAAAAAAAAGAAAGCAAACCATAAATAACTCTCCAACAAATATGTACAGCATATTACTAGGGCTAGGCACTGTGCACAGTTTGGGAACAGAAAGAGGAATGAAGCACAAACTCTGTCATTAAGGAACCCATAATGTATAAGGGACACATACATGCAAAAATATATATATTAAAACATATTTAATGCATTAGAATGATGCCAAGTATTAATAGCACAGAGGAGGAAGGGAGCAGTAAATATGCCCTGGGTAGTCTGGGCCTTCAAGGAGGGGTGACAATTAAGCTAAGCCATGAGAGATTATAGGTCTTTACTGGACAAACTGGGGGGAAAGGCAGAGAGAGGAAATAGTATTGAAAGACCTAGAAATCCCTTCCTTTTTAAAAGAAGAAATCATATTGAAATCACCAAAGCAACATAAAATTAAGAAAAATATCAGGGGCACCTTGGTGGCTCGGTCAGTTGAGCATCCAATTTTTGATTTCAGCTCAGGTCATGATCCCAGGGTCATGGGGTCAAGCCCCATGTCAGGTTCTGTGCTGAGCATGGAGACTGCTTGGGATTTGGGATTCATTCTCTCTCTCTCTCTCTCTCTCTCTCTCTCTCTCTCTCTCTCTCTGTGTGTGTGTGTGTGTGTGTCCCCCTGCCCTCTCTCAAAACAAAAACAAACACAAACATATATATAAAGAAAAGAAATATAATGGAGAAATATAAAGAAATATAATATATATTATATATAAAAGAAAAATATGAATAGCAGTGCTAGAACACAGAGAAGGGCACATTCAACAAAAGAAAACTAAAGAATTTTTAAACACCATAAAGAATGTATAGTCAGGTTTATCAGGCAAAATAATGTTGAGTTACTAGTACTATGATAGAAAAAGGCAAAAAGCTTTTTAAGTCACCCCACAAACCTGTAGAAACCTCTAGGCCAATAAAAGCAGCAATCCGGCTTACAACACAGCCAGGAAAAAATGGGGTCACAGAAACTGAGTGGCCACCATTGTGATGACCCTAGATTTATTTTGCGGAGGATAGCTCACTATATAATGGGGTGGGGGGTGTTGCAGGAAGCAGGAAAGAGAAGAGGGACTATGCCACAGACAGCTCACAGTGAAAGACAGGGGACCACAGTCATGTAGAAAGAATGTACCCACCTCCACATACCTCTGGGCAGACTTCCTATTGGCTACAACTCTAGACAAGGCAGCCTGTGAGCCCCACCATATCCATAGATGCTACCAACACAGGAGAGGAAAAGAAACAGAAGGTGGAGACAAACAAACAGACTAAGGGAATATCAGAATCCTCAAATAGTGGCTGGTCAAAGCATGCCATTGTTGTCTTGTCTTGAGGAAGATCAGTCAATCAGCTCCCACCCCCACCAATATTTCTACAGGTAGCTACATAACTGGTTTACTGAAGATCCTGCACTTGGGGAAATACAAATATGAAATGTTTAAAACTGCTTCTCCACTGTCCCCAACTTTACAACTTCAAATATTCCTTTCTCTAAGCAGAACTCTCAACTACATGTGGGCAGATTCTAGAACTTGCTAGTTACTCTCAGATGTCATCAGTCTGATTTCCTAACCACTCCTCCAATGCAGGCCAGTCTTGTCCCCAGGGGGCCTGGCTTGGTGAGATCCTGCTCTGCTCTGATCCTTTCCCTTCCGATCCAGCACCTCTGACTAGAGAGGGCAGTAGTAACTGTTGCAGGGACACCTCTTGGGGTTAGTTTCCTATTTTTTTGGTGATCTCTGCTTCTTTGCCTAACAACCAGGTGGGTCATTGGGTGGCAGGTGCACATATGCTAACTAAGGCATAATTTGCTAGAGTGAATTCTTGGAACAGGGAGGAGCTGCACCATGACACAGTTTCCTGGGGGATAAATCTGGCTTTGGGACAGTATTTTCTGATATGCTCTCCACCTCTAACAACTGCCTCCAGTAGCACATCTAATAGTCTCCTACTGCTGGGGTTTCCTCACTGAAGGTCCAGTCTTCCATACCAGCAAGAGGGTGGCTATCCCACTGTTGTTCTTTCTTTATGCCCTGCCATTTCTCTCCAATTCTCTTCTCCTCTGCTCAAGTAGAATGCCTTTATTAGTTAGGATTGGGCTCAGATGAAAGTAATAGAAAAGCCAGTGAACCTTGTCTAAGTGAACCTTAGACAAGATGAAAGTTTATTCTCTATTATCATAAGTCATTCTATTGCTCCACTATCAACATAATATGGCTTCTAACCCTTGGGCCAAAATGGCTGCAAGAATCCCTACCATCACATCCAACCTCCCATGAAGAAGAGTCTATCTTTTCTCCTTTATAGACTCATAAATACACACATGCATACACATGCACACACACGCACACACACACACACACACACACACACACACACACAAGATTACAGTATATTACGTGTTATTTCTACTGGAAAGCAATTTCTTAGTGCATTAGTAGTCACATGTGCACACCTAGATACAAGGGGAGGTAGAAATGTAGTTATTAAAGGGTGTATAATCAGGACAAAAATTCAGAATTCTATTACTAAGAAGAGAAACAAAGAAACTGGGGGACAATCTATAGCTTCTACCATACTACCTAAGTAGAATTCCAATGAAAGAATGAGATGTATTTTTCTTGGAGCATCACCAATTTTCCCAAGAAATTCTTTTGATGCCCCCCCCCCACCACATTAGCTTGGTCAGAGAAGGAAACAGCCACAGCATTCCCCACTAGGCTGACAATTCATGCCTAATGATTCTTTCCCCTCTTCCTACTCAATATGCTTTGATGGATGCGGGGAGGAGGTTATAGGGTTGACAGAGAAAGTGCTGGCAGATAGCAAAGCTGGTTCTGATGCTGCTTCTTAAGGCTTGACAAAGGAATGAGGTCCCAGCTATTGATGGTTCTCTTAAGAATGTGAGGACTTCAGTGCTCGCTTCGGCAGCACATATACTAAAAAAAAGAATGTGAGGACTTCATGGCTCTAAGATCCCTGGACACAAATCGCCAGTTATGCAGAGACAGAAAACAACCCACTCAACATCCTCTGATTTCTTCCTAAAAGGGGCTGTGACCTTCTTGTCCATTCCTAGGTGACACACCTGCAAGGGAAGGCCACCTTTTGGCCTGTGAACCCTGTGGAGCTCACCCCCACTGACCATTTGGTGGGAAGAGGCCCCTCAGAGAACAAGAGACTTCCACAACTGCTAAGTGGCGCCCGCCAACCACTAACAGTGATCAGTTCACACCTTCCTTCATCAAAATGAGCAGGCAATGAAAAGCATGCACTACTGGGATAGATCAGTATCCAAAAACAGGGGGAAGAGGGAGCAACTGGAATAAATAGTTGAAAAAGCCCTGTTGAAAATTAGTATCTTCAGGGAGATCTGAAGAAATGCCATCTCAGAAGCAGGAGAAGACTGCTATGAAAAAATAACCAAGAAATAGCTCTAGGAAATTATAAACACAACTGCTTAGGTGAGATACTTGTTGGGGACTTTAGGTAACCAAATAAAACACTCAAGAAAACCAAATTCTTGATTCAGAACACCAACTCAATAGTCTTCCAGAATGCAGAAGGGAAGCTGGTGAGAGAATAGCAAGAAACATAAGTGTTATATCCAAGACGTTCCATTGCTATGAAATTGAATGGGTGAAAGAGAAGAAATAATCAACAAAATAGAAAACTTCCCTGAGGATAAAGGTCCCCCTAAGTGCTGGACCAGAACACTGACAGATCACATACACCCAAACCCCTGGTGGAATTTCTAAATATAAAGAGAAAATCACTATGAGCTCCCTGGTAAGAAATAAGGAAGGAACGGGAAAAGGAGAAAATGGAAAAGAAGGGAAGGCCAGGGAAGAGTGGAGAAGGGAAGAGAAAGACAATTCTAAAGGCTAAACATAGTGGAGAAAATAAATATACCAATCTGAAAGAAAGGATTATGACCCCAGAGTTGAAATCAGATATAATATTTAAATGTGAAGAGTTGCCTGGGTGGCTCAGTAAGTTAAGTTTTCGACTCTTGATTTTGACTTAGGTCATGATCTCATGGTTAGAGCACCGTGTTGGTGCTTGGGATTTTCTCTCTCCCTCTCTCTCTGTCCCTCCCCACTTCTGCCCCTCCCTCACTCTCTCTCAAAAATAAATGAATAAACTTAAGAAAAAGACATAATATTAAATGTGAAGATAAAAGAAAACCATTTTTTGCAAATGAAAAGACTTGCAAAGTATAACAATAATGCATTCTTTTCAGGTAAAGTATTATTTGAGGTAGTACCTAAAAAAAAATCCAAATAAGTAAAGCAATGTGTGACAAACAATAAAAATTTTTAGCCCAAACCATCTTAATAATGCAGTTGTGGAATTAACTGCAATTACAGAATGATTAAAATAGAAAAGATAAAACATAAAAAAAATTTGAACTAATATTTAAAATATACATTGTTTCTAAGAACCTAGGACTCAAGGAGGAAAAGAATAGATAAGCATAAACCATGCATAAGATTTCCTTTTATCCTTGGCAAGGATGTAGTGAGATGCAGATACTCTTAAATTCTTGGAATTCATAGTTTCAAATACCACCAACAAAATATAGTTGGAATGTAGAACCCCAAAATAACTGGAGGTGGAATACAGCTTAAAGAAAATGAGATAAATAAGAGAATCAGAAACAGAAGAAAATAAATGAAAAGCATAGCAAACTTTTAAAAACATAAAATCACAATCGTAGGAATTAGGACAGATAGATCAAGAATCAAAATAGATGCGAATGCCTTGAATTCTTCTATTTAAGACTAAAAAGTTCTTTGAGTATTAGGAAAATTAATTAGATGCTATTTTCAAGATACTTACCCAAAACATGAAGCAGAAAGATTGAAAACAAAAGGACAAATGCTAATAAAAATAACGTAAAAGTAGCAATACTAACATCAAATAAAGTATAATTCCAAAAAACCGTATTAATCAGGAAAAAGATATGTTATCTAGTTAAAATAAATATAAAAAATAAAAATATGAAAAGATATATACAAGAATGAAACATTTAGAACACAAAGCAACATAACAGTTTCCAAAAGTATAAAGCAAAAATAATTAGAAGTTCAAACACAATTAGACAGTTTTTATTTGCAGGATTTCTATATAAATCTTAGAATGTAAAAGATTAAGTACTCAAAAATAAATAAATAAAAGAAGTTGGGAGGAAGAGAGAAAATGGAGAGTGGAGAAGGTATTTTCAGGGCTTCCGTTTTACACGTTCTACACCCTATGTTGCTCTACCAGCAATAAAAAAGTAAGAAGCAAGCCAACTACAGGTAGCTATGGTACAGGCCATAAAGTGATCAGGCCATAAAGTGCCACTTGGCAAATCAAGAATATAGACATCATTAGGTGGAATGAGACACAAAGAGCTTGAAAAATTGGTTGAGACCAGACTAAAAAGCCTTGGATGTCAGGGTAGGTAGTCTGAATCTTGCTAGTAAAGGTGACACACCCAGATGTCTCTGAAAGTGGGACTGAGAATGGAGTGGTGTAGGAAAGGAGGACAGTGGCAAGAGGTGAGTGGGCAGACAACTGTGACAGCCTGGGAAAGTCAGGAGAACGAGATTCCAGGAAGAGCAATAGTAATGAGACTTACATAAGAGTAGTGCACAAGCCTTCACCTGTGCTTGCAAACTGAATGTGAACTTTAAAGTCGGCTAAACACATAACAGGAATATGCATGCCATTTGTCTTAAATTACCTCAAGGCCACCACAAAGGCACACAGTTTTAGTTAAAGGACACAACAATGTTAGGAAGGGAAAATCAATTGTGTATTTTGCATATATACATGGAAATTAAATGCTTTAAGATATGCACTAAGAATTTAATATTTTTCATATGTGTATTTTTATGAGCAGGAAAATTTGTGTTTAAATTTGTTACTAAGTACCTATGACCTTTTCTTTTACCTTTCTTTGAGGGCTGCTTCCTACAGGCTCTGCCATCTCACTCCCTCCAGTCTAACCACAGGCCTTCCTAACAGTTATCTGTGCTTGGTCCATGTCTTCACTCGCTTAAAAACCTTTAAGCGCTTCCCAGAGCCATTTTAACATACTTTTCCAAGCCTCCCACAGTCGGTCTCTAATTTAACGTTTCAAAAACCTTGTTCTGTGCAACAACCCCTATGGTATTCCCACTTCAGTCACTGAGGACCCCTTTGGTCAGCCAACACATCAGAACAGACTGTCTTTCAAAATTGTTTTCTCCCTTCATGCAGCTTCTCTTTTTAAGTCTGTATTATTTATAACTCCTACCATATTAACAGATTTATCAAGAACTACAGTTCAAATCCAAGTACTGATGTACTTGCATCAGTACAGCTGTACTAAGATTCCTGAGTCTGTTTAAAAAGAATCCCCCCTGATACCTGATCTCTCTCCTCTCCCAATTTTGATACCTGATCACCTGGCTAGCCTTCAGCAAGAATCGTTTTAAGTCGGTTTAACATAAAATCCCCCTACCCATGATGCGATGTTGCCTCTTGGTAATTTTCTATTCACTGACCTGCTCACTCTGTTGCTTGACTATAAAGCCGACTTGTCCTGTAATTAGACTTGAGCCTGATCTCTCTTTTCAAATGCATTATCCCTATTGCAATAGTCTTGAAGGAAGTCTTCCTTAACATATCAACAAGTGTCAGAACAATGTTTTTTTTAACAAGTGTTTCATACAAAGAAGATAGGTTCAATAAAATAAGAGGTCAAGGATAATCAAACAAAACCCACTGTTCAACAGCTTTTTATTGTGAGTCTACTATGTTCCAGCCATTACTCTAGGCATGGGGAAAACTGTAGTAAACAAAACCTATAAAATCCCTGCCCTCATGGAGCTATAATCAGGTGGGAGCGTAGACAGTACATAAGCTTATAATGTCAGGCAGTAATCATAACAGATAACATTGACCACATGCCAGGCATTGCTCTCAAAGTTTTGCCTATAGGTGATGAAGATTAAGCAGTGCACTTGTCGTGGTAAGCACTGGGTGATGTATGGAATTGCTGAATCACTATATTGTATACCTGAAACTAATATAACACTGTATGTTAACTACACTGGAATTTTTTAAAAATAAAAATTAAAAACCAAACCTCAAAAAAAAAGAAAAAGAAAAACTTTGACTATATTAATTTATTTAATCCTCATGACAACTTTATAAAGGACATATGGTTACAACCCAATTTTACATATAAGGAAAAAGAGGCACAATGAGATTGAGATGCTTGCCCAAAGTCACAACACAGTAAATGAATGGCAAAGCCAGGAAATCAAACTCAGGCAGTCTGGCTCTGAGGTTGTGCCTCTACCACACAGTACTGACCCTTAAATACAGTGAGGGAAGAAAACATGACAGGTAAGTATGGCAGGCAGAGAAGACCTCTGATGAGGCACTATTTGAAGAGAAATCTAAAAGTATTGAGAAAACAGGCCAGGTAAATATCTGGGAGAAGAATGTTCCATGTGGAGGGTATTACAAATGTAGAAACTTTAGTGAATTCCAGGAACAACAAAGAAGTTAACATGAGGGAAGCAAACAAGGGATAATCATAGGAAATAAAGGCTATATCACTTAAGGATAAAGGACAAGGCTAATATGCTATAAATGATAAGGCAATCTTTCTCCTCTCCCAATTTTGTAAAATGATACCAGGTTTTAAATATATATTTGACCCCTGACAAGCATTGGTTTGAACAGCACAGGTCCACTTACATGCAGATTTTTTTTTTTATAAATACTATACAATACTGTAAATATACTTTCTCTTCCTTGTGATTTTAAGAACAGTTTCTTTTGTCTGGCTTACTTTATTATGAAAATATAGTATACAATACGTATAACATACAATATATGTGTTAATCAACTGTTCATGTTAAGGCTTCCAGTCAACAGTAAGCTATTAGTTGAGTTTATGGGGAGTCAAAAGTTATACATGAATTTCTGACTGCACAGGGGTTCAGCCCCTCTAACCCCTGTGTTGTTCAAGATTCAACTGTAGTTAACATTGACATTCTGTTCGATAAACATAATTCACACAGTTGTTCAGCCTTATTTTTTCAAAAAAATATAAGCTTTATTGAAATGTAATTCACATATTCACAACTTGAGGTATACATACTTCCTAATTCCCCATTTCGAGTGGGTAATTCAGTGGTTTTTAGTAGAGTCATAGATTTGTACACCCATCACCAAAGTCAATTTTAGGACATTTTAGTAATCTCAAAAGAGTCCTCTACCCATTAGCAATCACCTCCACAAAACAATTCCTCCCACCTTAAATACTTATTTTGGACATTTCACATAAATGTCATCTTTTGTGATTTACTTCTTTCAATTAGTATAATGTTTTCAAGGCTCATCCATTATAGCATGTACGACTACTTCATCCCTTTTTATGGACAAATAATATTCTATTGTATGGCTATATCACATTTTGTTTATCATTCACCAACAGGCAGACATTTGGGTTATGGATAGTATAAATAATGGCTGTTATAAACATTATTATACAAATTTTACATGAGTATATGCTTCATTCTCTTGGGTACATACTAAGGAGTGGAATTGCTGGATCATATGGTAACTATGCTTAACCATTTGTGGAATTGCATTCTGTTTTCCAAAGTGGCTACACCATTTTATGCTTCTACCAGTAGTGTACAAGATTCCCATTTCTGCACTAACACTTGTCATTATTTTGATTCCAGACATCCTAAAGAATAAAGTGGTATCTCATTATGGTTTTGATTTGCATTTCCCTGATGACTAATAACATCAAGTATCTTTCCATATGCTTATTAGCCATTGAGTTTTTTTGGTTTTTTATTTGTTTTTGTTTTTATTTTTTTGTTTGTTTTTATGGTTTGTTTCTTTGGGAAAAATATCTATTCAGATCCTTTGCACATTTCTTAATTGGGTTATTGCACATTTCTTAATTGGGTTATTTACAAGTTGTAAAAGTTTTTACATATTCTAAATATACATTCATTATCAGATATATGATTTGCAAATATTTTCTCCCATTCTGTGGATTGCTCTTCAATTTCTTGATGGTATCCTTTGAAGCACAGAAATTTTAATTTTGGTGAAGTCTGATTCATGAATTTTTTCTTGTTACTTATGTTTTGGTGTCATATCTAAAAATCCACTGACAAATTCAAGGTTATAAAGAGTTACTCCAACATTTTCACCTAAAAGTTTTGTAGTTTTAGTATTCTTATATTTAGTTGTTTGGAACTGACAAGGTGATTCTAAAGTTCATATGGAATTACAAAGGATCCAGAAGAATAAAATACTCTTTAAAGAATAAAGAATAAATCGATCTTAAAAAGTAACACAGTTGGAGAACTCAGACTTCCCAAATCCTAAATATATTATACAAGCAACAGTAATCAAGGAAACATTATACTGGCATAGAGGCAGACATATATATCAAATAGAATAGAATTTAGAGTCCAGAAATAAACCCAATAGTCTCGATCAACTGATTTTCAACAATGCTGCCAAGACCATTAAATGAGAAAAGAACAATCTTTTCAACAAAGGGTGCCAGGACAACTAGATAACCACATGCAGATGAATAAAGTTGAGCCCTTATTTCATTCCATATACAAAATTCAAAATGGATCAAATCTCTAAATGTAGTAGCCTTATTTTTATATTTAAATTGATTCACTCTTTGCCACCAATTTCTTTTATTATGTTTTCACTATTCCAATTTTCTTTATTTTGATTCATCAATTTGTTGGTTGAACTACTTTCTCAAGTAGTTTTCCAAAAAAAGCACCTGGATGTTGTATAATCTACATCCTGTTTAAAATTTGTTTTTAAATGTTTGTTGTAAAGTGGTCATGAAGGGAAAATTGGATTTATATAAAGTTTTTGGATCACACTTTTTTTGCTCCACCATCTTCTGGAACTAAGGGTTTGTTCGTTCGTTCATTCATTCATTCATTCATTCAACAAATACTATTGAGTGCCCACCATATGTTAAACAGTAGTAGGGACAGTGTCCCTGCCCTCACGATTCTTCTATCCTACTGGGGAGAGATGAACTATCAACAAAAATTATGTATTAGTTGGTGATAAACACCATGGAGACGAGACAGGATGAATGAGGGATATACTTAGATATTAAATTAAAAATAAAAACATACTGTCAAAAAATATTCCCACTTCAATGTTTTTCATAACCTTTTTCTTTTTTTAACTTTTTTTAAATGAACTTAAAAAAAAATTTTTTTTACTTATTTTTGGGAGAGAGACAGAGACAGAGCACGAGCAGGGGAAGGGCAGAAAGAGACGGAGACACAGAATCCGAAGCAGGTTCCAGGCTCCAAGCTGTCAGTACAGAGCCTGATGCAGGGCTTGAACTTACAAACCACCAGATAGTGACCTGAGATGAAGTCGGAGGCTTAACCGACTGAGCCACCCAGGCGCCCCTCTTTTTTTAAATTGGAAGGGTTCTTTTAGGAACTAATGTTTAATATAGTAAAAAAGCATTAAACTGAATATGAACAGGTCTTTCAATTTCACTATTATTTATTCCTTAAATTGAAAATATCTTGTTATGAAATCCTACCCTATATTAATATGAGGGACTTAAATGTTGAAGAAGGCTCTAGGTTATCAAGATCTATTTCATAACAATTTCAAAGTATATTAGAAACAAACATTAGAGATTTCAGACCCCAATGTCTATACAAGAGGTTTTTTTAAACACTGTAAGAGAAATCACAACTAGAAAGAGAATACAATTCAATTCAGCAGCCACTTTTTCAATGTCTACTTCCTTCAAAGCATTGCATCTAAACAAGGAATCCAAATTCTACAGAATTTTCCTATCTTTGCAAATTAGATGATACTTTAAAATAATTCCAGAAAAACCTATTAATCGTACCTGGTTGTGGAAAAGCTCTTGGTAATACAGGTTATTTCAAAAAGCTGTAATTCTTTTGAACCTACTTTACATGAACTAACATAAATCATGAAAAAAAATAAGAATTCATTTAATGCACAAAAAATTAAAAACAGAACTACCCTATGACCCAGCAATTGCACTACTAGGTATTTATCCAAGGGATACAGGTGTGCTGTTTTGAAGGGACATATGCACCCCAATGTTTATAGCAGCACTATCAACAATAGCCAAAGTATGGAAAAAGCCCCAATGTCCATCAATGGATGAATGGATAAAAAAGATGTGAGATAGATATATATATATATATATATATATATATATATATATATATATATATATAATGGAATATTACTCGGCAATCAAAAAGAATGAAATCTTGCCATTTGCAACTATGTGGATGGAACTGGAGGGTATTATGCTAAGCGAAATTAGAGAAAGACAAACATCATATGACTTCACTCATATGAGGACTTTAAGAGACAAAACAGATGAACCTAAGGGAAGGGAAAAAAATAATATAAAAACAGGGAGGGGGACAAAACATAAGAGACTCTTAAATATGTAGAACAGAGGGTAACTGGAGGGGTTGTGGCAGGGAGGATGGGCTAAATGGGTAAGGGGCATTAAGAAATCTACTCCTGAAATCATTGTTGCACTATATGCTAACTAATTTGGATGTAAATTTTAAAAAATAAAATTAAAAAAAAGAAAGAAAAGTTAAAAAAAAATGCATTTAATACAAAAGGTCCGGGGCGCCTGGGTGGCGCAGTCGGTTAAGCGTCCGACTTCAGCCAGGTCACGATCTTGCGGTCTGTGAGTTCGAGCCCCGCATCAGGCTCTGGGCTGATGGCTCAGAGCCTGGAGCCTGTTTCCGATTCTGTGTCTCCCTCTCTCTCTGCCCCTCCCCCGTTCATGCTCTGTCTCTCTCTGTCCCAAAAATAAATAAAAACGTTGAAAAAAAAATTAAAAAAAAAAATACAAAAGGTCCATGTCTGAATATGTAGAAAACCATCTTCTACAATAGTGTTTGATAATAAAAGCACATCTTTCCTGAGTTAACCTACTTGTAAAGGAATACAAGAATAAAACTCAGAATCCATACACAGGATGACTTACTGCTTAGTCATAATTAATGTAAGTACAGAGAAAGCCATGCAATAATGCTGTTGATAGAGGATGATGATGATATTATATATTTATGTGGCACAGGACCCCACTGAGGTTTTAAATGTTATTTTATGAATATCCTTTAGATCCCTCTAAGTAAGAACAGAATATATATTATGTCAATTCTGCAAACTGGAAAACTGTAAATAAAATAATTTACTGAAAATTCCAAAGAGTCAAAGCACTGCCAAGCTAAATGACCAGGAAGCACGCTGCCCATTAAGCCATAAATTTAGAAAGCACTTGTCATTTATGCCCTACCACTCCCCCAAAAGAATCTGTGACAAAGATTAAAGCAAAAAATTTCAAGTGGCAGCAGCAGCAAATTCCCAGGGCACGTCTTAGAGTAAGATTTGCTAGGAATGAGGAGTCACACAGGAGTAACTTTTTTCCTAGATCTCAAATATTTGCCTTACAATCTCAGAATAGTCAAACTGGAATACAACAGAATTTAGCAATAAATTGTTGTCTTGCAATAAGGAGGGATAACATCATCTCAGGACTAACTTGACACCTTTCAAGTTAAGGGAATGCACTGCCCCAAATTAGGGCCACAGCCCATTATTTTAAGCTTCTACTACACTAAAATCCTGTGAATTATGATTCCTTTTTCAATGCTATGTTTGCCCATAAAGATGATTTTGCCCTAAATTTCTGGTAAAGATCCAATGCAGGTTTTTATATTTTGACATTTAGACACCTACCACATGTTAAAATTAAGACCCAGTGATATGTTCACATACAACCCTGTACTATATGCCACATAATTAAATCTTCTATTGCTACAGTTCAGCTTGTAACAAAAAGGCCCTTCCTTTTAAAGAGTACAAAGCATTCAGAGGTCACAGAAATAAAAATTAATCTGATATTAATTAACCTCTATATTTTAAGTTATTTGTTAGCCCTTTTTAGAGAATGTTCATTGTCAAAAGGCTACAGGATAATTCCCTTCCATGAGACCAACAATTTAGAAAGTAGTTATTACTCATGCCACACCTACTCCTTAAGGGAATATAGAATTAAAGCAGCAAAATTTCCAAAGCACTTTTTTCTGGGTACAGTGGAAATCAGGAGCTTCCGAGGCCATCGAGAAGCCACTATTCATTATCCATCATATGAAATAGTTACCTGTCACAGCTTCAAAACAACTCAAACTTTGAGAACAGAATTTAGCCATTTTTTGAATTTTACATAACTATTTAGTAATTTACTATAATAAACTAATTTTAAAACTTAAAGTTTTTCTTAAGTTCTTCCAAATGGTAACAGATATTATATCAGGGAACTCTCACAGCCCATGAGCTACTAGAACCAGGACTTGATATAAAGACTCCACATTCTGAGGTTGGTCTAATATTGGTATTGACCCAAGCTTTCTAAAATATAACTGAGCTCCAAGGTTGTTACGGAAGTTCTAAACTTCTGGTACTGTCAATCAGGAAAAAGGAAAAGAAATCCTGAACACTTCATCCACTGACATTTCTTAAAACTGTGTGGGGAGAGTGCAGGAGTGATGGAAATAAGGACAGCGGGATAAAATAAGGGATTCAAAGACTCTAATTATAAGCAAGTTTTAAATGGGTTTTGGTATTTGGATTTAATGCTACTCTTTAGAAAATTATTTGAGCTAATGTTTGACATTCACTGCTGAAAACTGCCTATAAAGTACAGCAACTGGAATTAAACTAATAAAATCTTATGCAGTATCAATCCATAGATTTAATAACTAGATAAGGGTGATTTGCAATGAGTGTATAGATAGTTTATAAGTAAGTGAGAGCTTCTAAAGTACTTAAGAAGTACTTACGGGTGCTTATAAACAAAGTCCTGTTTTAAGTAGTTTGAACATTCTTGCTAAAATCTTGTTCGCACTATTAGTTTGCTTAGTGGAAATTTTTTCAGAGACTGTTACAGTGAGTTTTAATAAGCCTTGTGTCTGGAATGGCTCAAATCCTGATTCAATGGGGCCTGGATTAATAAGGTTTTAAATTACCTCAAAACACAAGGCCTGTGCAAGATGTTAAGTATCACTAGGACTCAGAGAGTTAAACTGTATGGTCCAAGTTAGATGTAAGAAAACTATAGTCAGAGTTAGTCTATCAGGGCCATTTACCCCACAGAAAACAATTATTCCTCTGTGATTTCAACACTGTAAGGGAAAGAGAAGAAACAAATTTATATGGTTTGGAGTAGACAGGGACAGGAGATAACATCCTAAATCAACAGGCATTTTGACATGTGAAATTGAGCCTAACAGTTTTCATCTTTGTCATCTTATTATTGATCAGAAATTTTGGTATGCATGAGGAAAGCCTAAATCCCATATCCTAACACCTTACTCATGTGTCAGGACTCACCTTACCTTCATGATCTTCCATTAATCCAATTAAAACCTAACTATCTGGCTAGGATTGGCTTCTCCAATCCATGAAGAGCACAGAGATACACTTCCAATGTATGGCTTCCAAATACAGCTGGATCCTCAACACATGACACCCCTTCTGAATGCATTTCACTCAATGAAACTATACCATGCCTCCTGAAATACAATGCTTCCCTTGGTTTCTGAAACCACCAGGCCTTAATTCTCATCTTGCCTCTCTTGTCACTCCTAACTAGGCTCTTAATATCCAGGACACCCATATCTTTTGGTATCTCCAGAAGCCATCTTTCCATAGAATTCACTCTTTCCAACTTTTTCAAAGTTACCTCTCAATACACTAATAACCTCCAAATCCTCATCTCTAATTCAACCATCTTTTGAGCTCCAGACAAGCACGTCCAAGCTTCCATTAAAAGATCTCTGCTTGGACCTGTCTCACCACCACTCACCCAGCTCCAGTGACAGAAATGTAGGAACCATCAAACCCATTCACTGGCTTCAGGGGCAAAAAAGAAATGGGTTCCAAATCTCTGCTGATGGCAGTATACTTCTTAACAACTGCCACAAAATAAAATTTGTATTTATTAATGAACCTAAAAATGAATATTTTATGTAGCATTTTATTATTTTATGTATATTCTCTATATTATCTGAAAATACTTTTCAATATCATTCCACTGTGTCTATGCACCAATAATTTTCCACCACCTTTTCCATCCTGTAACCAAAAAGTTAGCAAGGTATTTAACTTTCCTTCAAATAAATAAATCATCACAAAATTACTTCACTTTGACTTATAAATTAATTTACATGAATCCACAATACATGAAGTTTTCAAGGTGTTCAAAGCAGGTAAGAGAGCCATTTCCCGGATATACTGCAAATGTTTTTCCCTCAAATGCACAAGTGTTTTGAGCAATGTGCTTAGCGCAAGTTTTATGTAAAAGGAAAATACCAAGCTTCTATTATATAATTTCCTGGAACTTATCTTAGGAAGAAACAAAAAGTGATAAAAGATAAAAGAAAGTTCCATATTCTTTGAAAGAAAGAGTATTCTTTGTACTCTATTAAATATTATAGAAAATAAATAACTTTAAAAACCCTAGACTTACTTGAGCAAGTTTTAATTGGATGGAGTAACTATGCAAAAATCTCATCCTTTCATAGCTTCAAGGTATGAAAGTATACAACAGAAAATATATGGCATTTTTCCCTCTCAACCATCTGATTTTCCACAAATCACCTTTGATTTTTTCACAGAAGCTTTTTATTTTTTAATTAAAATTTTTTTAATGTTTATTTATTTTTTTGAGAGAGAGAGAGAGAGACAGGGTGAGCAGGGGAGGGGCCGAGAGAGAGGGAGACACAGAATCTGAAGCAGGTTTCAGGATCTGAGATGTCAGTACAGAGCCTGACACAGGGCGGAAGCTCACAAACCGTGAGATCATGACCTGAACCGAAGTTGGATCCTCAACCGACTGAGCCACCAGGAGCGCCTCACAGATTTTTTTTTAAAGCTTTATTTTTGTAGGTTACAGTGACTTTAAAATCATCTCTGCTGCAGAAAGTGGCATTCTCTAGCCAGCTCATCTATATATATATAAACACAGAACATCACCATTAAACACAAAAAGTAATCACCAGATTCCAAGATGAGTAAGATATAGAAAAACAGACTGTGTCACCTCAGTGAGTTTTCAAATGTTCTGAATGATTTTAAGAAACATATTGTGGGAGTTTTATCATATTAAGAGATGAAGTGAAGGCAAATATATATATTACGACTTGCAGTGGAAGAAAATCATGAAGACAATTCAAATCAGAGTAATTACTGGCCTATATCCAAATAACGTCAACAAATAGCCATACACCTAGAAAGAGAGATCTCTGTCACTGGGTAGAGAAAGTTTTATCTTTTGAAATAACAGCATGACAAAAGTTTCAAGAAAAGGACAAATAGCTCACAACTATGGAGGATTCAAAAGACTTTCTGGCTGTAGTATTCCAAAAGCAATTCCAATTTTTGTATTCTTGAGAAAAGAACAATCAATGAAGGAAATAGGCCCTATAATAATATTTGAAAAGCAGAAAAAAGAAAAAAAAATCTATATCTTCTTTTAATGAAAGTGTCTAAACCAACTGAAAGAATCCTAAGGAAAGCAATAGAGAGAATGAGAGAAGAGAAAAAAAGAAATACAGCTAAAAGGAATTTTAAAAGGACCAAAAGTTAATCCTGGAAGTCTTGGATTTAATTCAAAGATCATCGAAGTTCTTATAAAAGATACTGACACATTCAAAACAGCAGACAGGTCAAGGTGGGATAAGGCAGGTCTAAGAGGGGAATAAATCTAGCAATGGAAATTTAATCTGTACCAAAAAAGTCAAAAATGAAGAGGATAAAAATTGGTAAAGAAAATATACTACAAATGGAAAGTTAAAATAAACACTGAAATGTGATCAAAGCTGCTAATCTCATTAGGAATGGAAAATTAAGAAAACAGTCTTCATATCTTAATCAGCAAAATTCCACAAAGAACCAAAAAATAGATTCAAATTTATTTTGAATAGAGGCTCAATGACAAATAGGAAAATATTAAGTGGTCTGATATACATGCTATTAAAATACAAGAACAATATTTCTAGATATAATGAATGAAAATCACCATAATTTAATGAAGACTCATAATTTGAATCCTTCAGATCCAAGAAACCTAACGAAACCCTAGCAGGTAACTACTTAGAAAACCAAACATCACATTATAATAAAATTGCTATAAACTGGTGGTACAGAGAAAATTATAACAGAGGAAAAAATATCTAAAATTGTACTCTCTTTTATGATAATAATACCCAATAAAACTAGGAGTAGAAAACTTTCTCAGCCTGAAAAAGGGCATCTTTAAAAAACAAAAACAAAAACATGGCTAGTATCATACTTAATAGTGAAAGACTGGATGCTTCCCCTATAAGATAAGAGATAAAGGAAGACTGCGGGATCTCTTCAATTGTGTTCAATGTTTCCCTGGAGGTTCTAGCCAGAATAATTAGGCAAGAAAAGAAATAAAAGGCATCCAGATAGGAAAGGAAGAAATAAAACTACCTCTATTAGCAGATGATGTGATTTTATACTGTAGTTAGATATTTGTAAGGAATACAGGAAAAGTGTAATTAAATTAAAATAATATAAAAATTATCTTAATTTTTAATACTTTCTCAGTTCTAGTACTTACAATAGAGTAGGTGGAATGCTTTCAAGCTTTTTTTAAACTTATTTTCAAGGAAGAAGAGTTTTACCTTAATGTTGTAAAAATATTAAAATAATTACAGGGGTACCTGGGTGGCTCAGTCAGTTAAGCATCCAACTTCGGTTCAGGTCATGATCTCAAGGTTCGTGAGTTCGAGCCCCTCATCGGGCTCTATGCTGACAGCTTGAAGCCTGGAGCCTGCTTCAGATTCTGTGTCTCCCTCTCTCTCTCTGCCCCTCCCTCAGTCATGCTCTGTCTCTCTCTGTCTCTCCCTCTCTCTCAAAAATAAACATTAAAATTTTTTTAAATATTAAAATAATTACCAATAGTACATTTTGCAATGCTTTCATAATCATGAAAAAATACTACAATGCATTCATATGTATACATTTTTTAAAAAAATCAAAATCATCAAAGAACTCCTTAATGGGAAAACTGCTTAATAAAATAGAAACTGAATGGGGGAAACCATTAATATTTAATATACATGAAGCAGAGAGACTGTTTTAATAGCTAGAATAGATGCCTAAGAAGAAAATGTGAAAAATTAGGATGATAATAGAATTATCTGGAAATAGTGCATCCACTCAGGAAGAAATTTTATTTAAACCATACCTATATAGATTTATTTTCCTTAAATTGTGGATGGAATATTAACTTAAAAAAATTAAAGCATGAGACTGAATATGTGCTTATCTACTAAGCATATCTGGAAAAATAAAACAAATGTGTAAGATTTTTTAAAAATCATTTTTCCTCTAAATTTCCTTAGCCCTTCTACCCCCAGCTGAGATGGTCTTGTGCTTCCTCCTTTGTCCAGCTGTTCCTTGTGCATTTGGCTTTAATCAGGTGCAGAGCAGGAACTCAACATCCTGTTGCCTTACTCTGATTAGGAGGAGTCAAATTCTACAAATTGGCAGGTTTCTGCTTTTAGTGATTCTATTTGATGAATCATTTGCTTTTAAGTATTTGAAAAGGGCCATTAGTGAAGCAGCAGCCCAGCTTGTTGCTATTTTCCGGTCTATTTATAACCAGCCACTCCAAGGATCCAAATGCTGATCCTCTTTATCTACTAAACCTAAAATTTAGGAATATGGCAAAAAAAGAATAGATAACTGACTAATATCTGAAATAATAACAGAAGTGATCAACAGCTGAGATGCTAGCTGTAGCAGTCTTAAAACAATTAAAATAATAAATTAGCAGACTAAAAGACCAACGTGCCCTTTTCCTAATAACCAAGAGATATAAAATGAGTTTTTAAAAGCTGAGTCCAAAAACTCAAGGATTGAGTCTAGAAATATAGTAAATACAAAATTATTTTTAAATTAATTAAAAAATAATAAATACAGAATTAAAGATATAAAGAGAAAAAGAGACAAAAATTAATACAATAAGTAAAATATTTAAGACTCTCTTAGTCTCCACATCTTGTCTTAACTTCAGTTCCCAAAACTGTAGTCCTAGATATAGGATACTAGAGATACTACCATCTTGAAGGGGTAGAACATTGCAGCTATACCCACTAATGACAACGTTCCAAGTAAGTTTCCATCCCCACCCATCCATGGAAACAGCTCCCCACCACATCACACACCATACACCCCACACTCTGGAGCTCCAGTCAGGATGTAAGGTGATACTAACAATGCATATACCACCCAGCTGGTACGGTGGCAAGAAGCCAGACTTCCTCAGCTGTATGTCTTGATTTAGAGGTTGTGAAATAGCAAACTCTCATTAAGACTTGGCCACTGTCTCTTTCTCAACATCATTAAATTGCTAACACAGCAGGCCTAACATCAAATGGCCTTTGTGTAATACCATTAAGCCAAAGGATGAGAAAAGCTGGACTTGGGGATGAGGGAATGCTTTTCATAGAAACCTCAGTTTCATATCTATTTTACAGCCTGGCAGCCTCCCTCAGCCTAGCAAGGTAACAGAGTATGGAAAGACGACACAGATAACACATGTAAGCTATGCCAAAACCAGGCAGAGGCAATGCCAAAAGGACAGGAAACAGAGTCTAAAGAAATTGAAGTGGAGCAAATTTTTTTTAATAGTTCATGGGGGGTGGGGGCTGAAGAAAACTATAAAGCAAACAGATCAGCCAGAGTATGAAGGGCAGAACCTTCAAGGTACTAAATGTAAATGGGTGGATACAGGACACATGCATGGGAAGAATAGTCACTGATCCCTGATGGGCAGCTGCTCATATTCTGAAAGCCAAGTGATAATTTTGTGGCATTTTTCCTTTATTCTTTTGCTTTGTGAGGTTTCTAAGATAAAAAGAAGTACAATGGTGCTACACATTACTTAAAACCATGCAGAGTTTCAATGATTTTTACAATTTTAATTTTAAAAGGAGGTAAAAAAAGTCACATATAGCTTGTTAAATACACTGGCAATTTTGCAGATTACAAAATGAAAATCACCACATTTAACACAATATGAAACTGAGCTCCTTAGCTACATAATATTTGCTATTGTGTATATGCCACTGTGCTGGTGCACAAAACACTTTAGACTGAAATGTGGTTTTGAATTTCACTGTGTACTGAATATATATATGAGAACAGCATTCCAAGAAAAGATAAGATTTTGCTCACATGTAAATAGTTTGGAAATCAGTCAATTAGAAAACATCCCAGGCATTTTTTGTTTTTTCAGAACACTCTGAGAAAACCCCCTAAAACTCTAACCAGCTTTCTTTCTAAGGAATCATAGAATTATTCAGGCACCTGTCTTTTAAAAACTGTGACAATTAATTGATTTTTTTTCAAAACAATTATTTATAACTGATTATTTCTTTACATACACAGATGCTGGGCCGACTTAGCAAATGTCAAGCAATATTGATATAGATCCAAACTATGTTCCCAGAGGGATTTCAAATAGTCGACTTGAAATTCATTTAAGTTATATTGAAAACTATACTCAAACCCATATGTAAATTACATTAACATTTAAAATAGTGGCAACTACCTAAATATGTACTGTCAAGTTAAACCCATTTTTATGTAGACTTCAGAATAAGGCTTTTCCTGTCTTTTAAGTGTGTCATTAGTTGAGATAGTTACAAGCTACAAAAGGACAGGACTTCTGACTCTTCCTCATAATAACTATTGGATGAACAGTCTTTTCCGTGCTATCATTTTCATATTCAAACATGAAATCTTGGTTGAAACCAGTGAAACCTGGGGGCATGGCAGAAGCAAAGATGAAGACCCTCTTTTTGGGGACATTTCCACAACCCAGGTTACACAGACATTGTACAGAAAGCAAAGATGTAACACACAGAATTTTCACTCCTTAAAAGGAAAACAAGGGAAAATCAAAGACTCTCTAAAATAAGCATATTTAAAATATTCAAAGAGATAAGAGATGTGAGCAAAGCCACAAAATAAGAAAAGGTGATTTGAAGAAAGCACCAAACAAATTCCATATAGTTAGTAAAATAACAACAAAAGGCATCAATGGATAGGTTGAATAGAAGACAAAACTTTCAAAAACTAGCAAAACTACCATTCAACTAGAGAACACACAAAATTAAGATATCTTCGGGCAAAGGTAGAGGGTTTGTAAGTCACACACCTTCACTAAACCTACCACTAAAGGACCTACTTTAACCAGAAGGAAATTAAACTCAAAAAGCAGGAACAGGATGGAAGTACTAAGGGTGAGCAAATAAACTGGTAAACATATGGATAAATCTAAACAATTACAAGCTACATTTAAAAACAAGAAAAATAACAATGATTAATTTGAAAGACATGCAAACTGGACAGCAATAAACTGGAACATGGGAGGCAGCAGATCAAAGTGTTCTGAGAAGGCAATGAGGACTAGTGATTAGATTTGGATTAAAGTATATGTGTTAAGTATATGTGCTAAAATTAAGCATAACCGCAAAAAGAATACAAATGAAAATTGTAACTTCTGAACCAGACGTTAAGAGGAAAAAAAAAACCAAAAGATTCACCAAACTAAAAGGGAAGAAACATGAAAAAAGTAAAATAAAAAGTTGAAAACACATATTAACAAGATAGAAATAAGCACCTCTACATCAGTAATAACAGTAAATGTAAACACTAAATTTTCTATAAAAGTGACAAATCGAAGTTACAAAAAAATAAATAATTTTTTTAATAAACATATGCTTAAATGGACACTGAATGGTTGAAAATATAAGGAATAGAAAAAGATATCCCAGGAAACTATTTACAAAAAGAAAGTGGATTCAGTAATATTCATTCTTTTTGCTTTAAATTCCAGTAGTGACAAGAATAATGAGGTATATTGCATACTGGTAAAACCATCCACCAAGAGGATATGATAATCATAAATGAAGAAAAACAGATAAATCCACAATGATACTGAGAGATTAATACTTTGTGAGAATATTATAATCTTCAATGTAGTCATTTAGGAAAAGAAGAGACTAAAGTAAATAAACATAATAATCAATGTAAGAAATGGAACAATATTTCAAAGAAAACAGAAGATACTAAAATTAATTTTCTATTGAGATTTTGAAACCTAATTTGTTCCATTTGTATTCACACATTGATAAGCCCATAAACTAAGGTCTGACATAAAAAGATACTAGAGCCTACTGAAAATAAATATTTAGAACTCTTGATATGTGCACAGGCACACTCACACACAAACAAGTGTTTCTTTTTGTACTTCAAGAATTTTCAAATAAAGCATTTACTTAACTTTATACATGATGTTATTAAGCAAGTAAATTCAACTAACATTGCATGAATAATGACTATGCTGGCTCAAAACAAATATATAAACTGGTAAACTTGTACTTTCCACCTTGTACCGTAACCTCTGGATCTATAAATGAATGGATGTAAGATTGCTCAGAATGTATAAAGATGTACGCCATGCAGCCAGTTGTCAGGTCAAGATGTTCTCTGGCAATGTGAACACATTTCAAGGTGAAGTCAGTATTTGGAAAACGCAAAATGAAAAAATTCAGCAAGTTCTTTCTTAATCCTAACAAACCTACACAGGTAATAATTCTTGTTTGAATGAATAATCTCCGTAAAGAAGATGACTTCACCAGTCCCATGTTAAATTATCAAGTCTCCCTTACTCTAAGATATTATCTCTTTCTTTTTAAGTTTTTAAACAGCTACATGGCCCTTAAAGTTTTTTGATATAACAAATTAACTTTTAAAATTAATTTTAAGGTTGCGTAGCACATTTTGCTCAAATGCTTACATTTTACTATTATTTTTTCAATGTAAAAGGTTTGATCCTCAGAACAATCACTTTAGTTCAATTGGCACCATTTAGCTGCAAAACAACAACAACAACAACAAAAAAAAACAACAGTGCTCAAAAGGCAAAGGGAGGTCAAAGGGCCACCACCTGGTCTGGGCCACCGCTCCCCGCCCTACCCCCCCCCCCCCCAGGCTTTTTGGCCATGTGGCTCTCTTTATCTCAGGGTGTAGAAAACCTCCCAATTTCTCTCAGTTCAAACTCAGAAGGCTCCAACCTTGGTTCCCAAGCATATACCTTCACTCCACATTCACTAGGCTCCATTTGTTCCTCTGCTGATCACGAGCATCACTTGTCTAGCCCTAACACAAACATCTTCAGCATGCATCATAGGTTTAATGAAGTGGAAAATAAGGATAATAAGGACTTTTCAAACACAAAGTCAACACAAAAAACTTTTGCAAGTTATACATGAAACATGAAAAGATAGTTTAATATTAATGCATAGACCATTTCTCTTGGCAAATGAGAGCATGCTGTTCAAAGCCACCAGCATCCTAGAGTAGCAACTTTTATTTTCTACATCCCTGGCTACAGGCACAACCTTGCCAAAGTCAGTTTGTCCTTTGTATGATCTGGACATGTTATCAGCAAAATGTAGAATTCTAGCATTCACATTTCCTAAACTGCTTACAGTCAATCTCAACATTTCCTAGAAATTCTTCCTAGACTGGTTTTGATGATGACTATAGATACATCACAAAGCAAACTTCATAGAACCTAGTGTTGGTGGATGAGACGACCAACTATATGGCCACCAGATTTAGTGGGATGTTGGTGCATACTTTAAGCTACTTTATATAATGAATGTAGTATTTCATTAGTTTATTGAATGTTGCCTATGGAAGGGCTTTGTACTAATCCTGAGATGTTATTGAGAAATAGGAAATGAGTCAATAAATTTTTCC
This sequence comes from Felis catus, assembly GCF_018350175.1. NCBI lineage: Eukaryota > Metazoa > Chordata > Mammalia > Carnivora > Felidae > Felis > Felis catus. Next base: position 26,541,935 of record NC_058372.1, on the reverse strand, counting down.
AATGAAGGTATAGATCATATAAGAAAAAATAATAATGTCAAAGAAGAAAAAATCAAAACCAAATAAAAAACCCAGAAACTATGGAGTACATATTAACATAAGCATTAACATAACACATTAATATAAGCAAAAATATCATAGTAAACTCGATGCTGAAACCGGAGAATATAAAACAAAGTATTAAAACAAAAGAACTCAATCTAAAATGGTTTCATGAAGAGATGATCCTTGCTTGCTTCATGAAGAGATGGTCCATTTGAAGTTGAGGTTTTCTAACTAAATGAGGAGTGGCATTCATGAGGAGAATGTGGGGCCTTAGGTAAGGCTGAGACAGGAGTGGACAAATTTTCAGCAAGTAGTTTATCTGGGGAGAGCAAGTAAAGGTGCAGGGAAAAAAACAAAAGGCAGTCCAGTACAGTGAGATTCACAGGTAGAGAGCTCTGAAATACAGGACTCAACTCTTTTTTTTTTCTTTCCCTTTGATTTCCAATATGCTCAAAAGGGGACTTAGGTGATTTTTCTTCAAGTGGGAGATTGAGAAAGATGGTTTTTATTTGGGTATGTATAAAATATGCAAAATAGAGCTGGGAATTAAAGAATGTCCAGGAGAAAAGTGTTATGGTCTAGAGTAAGAATAGGAATGATCGGGGTGCCTGGGTGGCTCAGTCGTTTGAGCGTCCAACTTCAGCTCATGTCATGATCTTGCAGTCCATGAGTTCAAGCTCCATATCAGGCTCTGTGCTGACAGCTCAGAGCCTGGAGCCTGCTTCAGATTCTGTGTCTCCCCCTCTCTGCCCCTCCTCCACTCACACTCTGTCACTCTATCTCAAAAATAAATAAAAACATTTTAAAAAATTAAAAAAAAAAAGAATAGGAATGATCAACATAATGATAAGAGTATTTGGCATATTAGTAAGACCCAACAACAGAATTTACTAATGCCTGAATGGCAAATAAGAGACAAAAGAATACTTCCAGAAACAAATATAAGGCAATCAGAGAACAGCAGAGTACATGATAATTATTGGAAAATAAGGTAAAATGGCATGACCTAATATAGACTTAATGAGAAGTCATAAACTTATATTTCATAAAGTTTACGAAAAGCCCTTTTAATAAAAAATGGATTTCTATGTGAAAAATGAAAACTTGAGGAAATAATCTGTAAAATCAAACTGGCTTTATATAGTGATATAATTAAACTTATTGCCACTGCAAAGTCATTTTTTTCTACACTTTGAGACTCAAAAAATTTCTAGTGCTCATAGTTGTTTGAACAAAGATTTTTAAAAACTTTGAACACTTAAGGAAAAACAAAGAATTTATGGCAAAAGAACACCCTTAAAGACAGCTACTATAAAAGGGCCCTAGTTAAAGAGATCTAACTTGTAAAACAGCATCTTACGTATTTTATAAGTTCGGCTGTAAATCTCTGCTTTAGCTTCCTTTAACCACATCTTTAAGTGGAAAAAGACTACTCTCAGTAAAATAAATTCTTATTCTGTTTAGCATAATGAACAGGAATAAGTTAGCTCAGTACGTGACAAGGGTCTAAAATGCCCTTATAAGTTGAAGAAAACACAAAGAGATAATTTAATTGAAGTTAAATATGTTTCAGTTTTTCTGAGTGGAGAAAAGGCACATAATTTTTAAATCCTAAATCATTTACGCTCTGCAATTATCTCATCTACCAGAACTCCAAAATCAATTTTAGTGGACTTTCATTTATGCTTTATAATAGGAAAAAATGACACATTTCCAAATTTAATTAACCAAAACAAAAATTCCTAGGACACCCCATGTAATTCTGAGTGGACTAAACAATACATCTTAGTCGCTCAGGACAAAAGGTCATTTGGAAGGGATGTGCCTTTAAGGGTTTACAAAGGCTTGGTCTTCAGTCCTGTAATAAAAGAGGAAGCACATCTCAGTAAAGGAAGGATGCCCACTTTAAATAAGGAAATGGGTTTGCAGGATGCACACATGCTGCTTTCTATTAATGATAAGCACAGTCTACAAAAAGAGCCTCAGACTGCTTTAACTTTCATGTAGAATACCTGCAGAGAATGCCTAACATAAACAAAATGACAAGTAATGTGTCCACTCACCATTTATTAAATGATTTATGTGTTCATAATAGAGGCTAGTAAATACTGATGACTATATTCCAGTTAAGAGCTGTAATTACTGGTGTGATGACTGTATGCCAGGATCAACGCCAATAATGTTTTGGGAGAGAAGCATACTTTAGAGGTTTATGAGGATAATTATACAAGATAGATGGCTTTGCTATGAGATTATTATTTTTTTTTTTAGCCAGAGGGAATAAGAAGGCAGAGATTTCTTGAGACCTTTATCATAACTTAAAAAAAAACTTTATTCTATATATTTAATGAATGTAAAACATTTTGTTAAAGTTTTCTCTCCTTCAAGACAAAATAAATCCAATCAAAATCCTAATAAATGTTGATTTAAATTTAATCACTGGCCATCACCTTTTGCTTCTTCCATCTCTGTCTCCTCTGTCTCATGTGTGTGACACACACACACACACACACACACACACACACATCAAATATTTTTCAACTACAATAAAATAAATTACACCCTTATTTAATTACTCAGTTGGTGACTGTCCAATTTGTGAATTTACTCTGTCTCTGATCCCCTCATATTTCTTCTCACCATCTACCGGCAATCCTTAGGACATTTTCCTATTTCTTAGCACCTCAACTAAGAGGTATGCAATAACAGATAAATTACCTACCAAGCCAAAACTCATTATAAGTTGTCTAGGGTATTGGTGATTTCCAAGAATAGCCTCGATGATGGAGACCAGATTACAAATTGCACCCACAATCCAGCCCAACCTCTCCATACAGCATAAGTGGCAAATTTTGTAAGACTAGCAAAACACATGCTCATTCTGTAAGACCTGTGTTAAGCATCACTTCTACTATGAAGTATTCTTGAGTTGTGTTCTGGCAAAAGCTGAGGCTGAGTAAGTATATGCTTGAGGATACACGTGTCACCCAAAAAAGGGTATCTGCAGTGATCTAGGATTTTTATATCAAAACATTTCAAAGAAATATTTCAAAGAAGCTATTTTAATTTTAACATGAATTTAAGTTTTGGGTCATTTGGAATTATATTTTGGGGTATGGAGGCAGCAGCATGAAATACTATTTTCCATGCTTTAGGTCCCTTCAGGATTTTAATCTGATCCTGGTCAAACCTCTATTATAAAACAGATTTATACCTTTTATCTAACTGTTGGGCTGTGTTTCTCCTCCTGAGACAACAAGCACCACAAGGACAGTCCAGGCAGTGGACAGGTTGAAGGAGGAGGGAAATGCAGTGCTGACACAGGGACCATGATGTAGTCCAGGTCATTTTCCACAGCACACACCACTGGTTACCGTTCATCTCCTCCACAAAAGTTTGTGCTGTTTGTCTGCACTTAAATTAAAAAAATTAATTATAAAAACTTATTTTAAAATAGAGAGTCGGGACACTTGGGTGGCTCAGTTGGTTGGGCATTCAACTTTTAGGCTCAGGTCATGATCTCACAGTTCGTAAATTCAGGTCCTGAGTCAGGCTCTGCGCTGACAGTGCGGAGCCTGCTTGGGATTCTCTCTCTCTCTGCCTCTCTCTCTCTCTCTCTCTCTCTCTCTCTCTCTCTCTCTCTCTCTCTCACTCTCTCTCTCTCTCAAAATAAAGAGATAAACTAAAAAATAGAAAATAAAAATAGAAAATAATATAGAGTTTCAACAAGAATAAATATATGCCTACATTTCCTTTAGTATTTGTGGAGGTGTTACACAGGAATGCCTGTCAAGTTCTGTGAATCTGGAAAGCTGAAAGATAACTGAGGTAAATCTTGTTTTGGTATTTATAAAACACCTTAAAGGATATTTTGCTATTTTTACTTCAGCATCTGAGACTTTCTAGGGAGAAGAGAGGACATATAACTTCAAATGTTGCCCCAATTTCTGTTTTACATAGACTTGCTTTATACATACATAAAATGCTCTCCTATCTAAAATTTCCCCAAGGATCTACAGCAAAAAGAGTTTATACAACAAACTTGACCACAATAAGTCTCAAAGGCTCTAATACTCTCCAGGGATCAATGACATGTGTGCAGAGAAGAATTTATAAGACTCACTATAACAGTTCCCTTGGAACTATTACTTTCTGATGGGGGAAAGTAATAGATATTTTTAAAAAGTAACACACTTGCCAAAATACGTATTGGCTCCAAAGAAGGCAGTGTGCATTAAACAAACACAATAAAACTGTTGTAAAGTGCTACACTAAAATGTGGATACACTGCAGGTCAAAACATATTCCTTGGAACAGTAATATAGGGCCCATGTTTCACTAAAATGTGAAAAGCTTAGGACATGAATATTATCCTTGTGACTCAATATCAATACAATAAAAGGCTTTTCTCCAATTCCTTTATTATAAACAAAATCAATTATTACCATGTCAACTCTCTCACACATAAAAATGATCATGTTACTTTATACAGCAGGGTCACAAATTCAAATGCCGAGAGAGGCAAGCATGTAATATAAATAAGTGAAGCAGGGCAGGTGCAGGCTGTGGTAAACTCATGCAATATTCCTCAAACTTTAATGTGCATGAAGGAATCACCTTGTTTAAGAGCGTATCCTGATGTAGTAGTTCTGGGGCAATGCCCAAGATTCTGCATTTCTAATAAGCTCCTTGAGAAGCAATGAACTAGGGAGCTCTTTTCCCTTTCTGCTAATTTGCCTCAGATGACCGTCTCCACACAGTAATGCAACCAGGCTCAGTGCTGACCGATTTCTCAAAAGAAGCCAGAAATCCATTCATTCAACAAATATGCCAAGCTCGTCTACATGGCAGGTATTCTAGGCACTTAAGATACAGTGACAAGCCAGACAAAGATGTATGCTCTCATAGTTAACCTGATAACAGGAGGAGAGAGATGAAGAAAGCTATGAGGATATCTAGGGGAAGAACAAAGCCATGTTGTGAAACCTGGTGTTAGAGCATTCCTGGTGTACTAAACTGGACTAGTATGGAAGCTACATGGCTGAGAAGCAAAGTGAGCATGGGAAAGGGCTAGGAGGTCATTTAAAACCTAAGTGCTTTACATGTTCTCTTCTGATTTTTAAATGCTAAAATCTAGAGAACATTAAGCCTATGGTCACCACTTCCTGGCTTCTATAATTTCAAGACTTTGAAGATAAAATTAACATTTTACTTTAGTACTATGCCTTCTAAAAACATTATTAGGGGCATCTGAGTGGCTCAGTTGGTTAAGTGACCAACTTTGGCTCAGGTCATGATCTCATGGTTCATGGGTTTGAGCCCCATATAGGGCTCTGAGCTGAACACTTGCTCAGAGTCTGGAGCCTGCTTCAGATTCTGTGTCTCCTTTCTCTGCCCCTCCCCTACTTGTGTTCTGTCTTACTCTGTCTCTCAAAAATAAATAAATGTAAAATTTTTTTTTAATTATTAGCCATTTTTATCATTGTCTAATTTTTTCTAAACTTTTCAACTATAATGAAAATATACAACTTTATCATCAGAATTTATCATAAAAAAATGGGTGTACACAAAGATCTACAAAGAACAAGTGCAGATGTTAGGATCTTTCAGTGATCAAAGGGTAGAATAGAATCCCAGCAAAAGATAATATTCAGTTGTCCTTCATCTATGAATCTGCTGCCCGTATTCCATCATCTGTAAGATAGATACTGTGAACTGCTTTTCTGGTAGTGGTGACAGGTTTGTACTGGAGACATACATCTATTCTTCAGTTGCTTTGTAATCAATGTCAAACATTTGAAAGGAGAGCAGCCCAGGTCAAGGATGCCTTAAGAGACAGTAAATCTAATTTGCCTTTTATCTTCTTGATACAGAATCCTGTACAGCTGGAAACCGCAAAGCCAAATCTATAACCCTTCTCCGAGAAGTCTATAGAATTTCATGTGTATAATCTTTACACTAATCTCATTCTCGGTACTATCTTACTTAGCTACCTATCCTTTCCCATTGTCTCAGTTTCTTCCTACCAATATTAAATTCGTTTTCTCTTGGCATATCAGATGTATCATCAAAGTTCCTTAAATCCTTTTCAAAATAAGTTGTGGAATCCATTCATTCATTAAATATTTATTGAGTGATATTATTTTAGGGGCTCAGCATACATCTGAGAGTGAAATAAAGATCCCTGCCCTTAGGGACCTTAAAAAAGTAAAAAATATATATATACAGGCAGACAAGAAAAAAGTAGCTTGCTCACAAAGAGTCTATTTAAACAACACCATAATCAGTAGCAGCATCTCCACTCAACATTGTAAAATTGCTAATTCCCTGCTAATTAAAATGTCTTCCACAAAGTCACGGTAAAAAACAGTGCCAGCATTTAAAATAGAACACATCTGATAGACATGAAATAGTCCCTCTTATTGGTTTGCTATATAATTCACCAACTCCTAGGAGAAGAAACTGCAAAGAAAATTTTTAACACAAATTTGGGATTTTTCAAAACTCATTTTTTAAAATTTCTAAATTAAAAGTCATAAAGATTAAGTAAAAAACATATAACATGTAGTTAAACTAAGTTCTTGGTATTTATTCAAAGGAGAGAATATATTAAATCTTGCAATCAGATGAATAAAAAATCATGCAAGAAAAGAAAGATTAAGGTCTTTGCAATTCAAGTCATTTCCATTACTAGATGACTTTAAATTGATATTCTTAATTTGAGACAAACCATGTGACCAATGAAATAATCATTGCATAATCATTGAATCAATGATTCATTAATCAATGAAATATTGCTGAAAGAAAAACTGAATAAACCCAAGCATGAAATTAATAGCAAAGAACTCAGTGAGAAGTTCTCAAAGTATCATGTTATACTGCTCTTAAATTGATAAACTAAAGCAGTATTTATTTCCCTCAAAAATTCATATTGATTTTTTTTAAGTTTATTTATTTTGAGAGAGAGAGAGAGATAGAGTCAGAGACAGAGACAGGAGCAGAGAGAAAGGGAGAGAGAGAATCCCAAGCAAGCTCCTCACATCAGTGCAGAGCGCGATGCAGGGCTCAAACCCAGGAACCATGAAATTATGACTCGAACCGAAGTCAGAGGCTTAACTGACTGAACCACTCAGGCACCCCAAAAATTATCATATTGTTTGATGAGAGGTGTTGGGGTAGGGGGAAGTAGTGAGGGGAGCTCCATTATTTTTCTTCTAGGGCCCAAGGAAACTTTTACAGATGTTCAGGAAAAGATGTACACCGAAACTGGTCAGGCATAGAAAACATGCTTCATTTTATCACTAAACCAAATATTATTCTTTTTTCTTAAATCTCATTAGAGTACTTCCCAAAGAACAAGTGGCAATATTTGATTCATAAGAAAAAAAATATGTTTTGAAAGAATGGTCTCACGATAAAAGAAGGTTTCCGGAAATTAATTTCTTAAGGGGTTAAACTGTCAGAGGTTCATTGCCATTATTTTTTATTATACTGTTTGCCCTGCAGTGTGCCTGTACATGGTACCTTAGATCCTAAAAATACATAGCAGTGGTGCCTAAACCTGGTTGCACATGGGAATTGCTAGGGGTACTTATTAAAATGTAGATCATTGAATTCAACTTCTAAAGAATCTTTTTCAGTTGCTCTGAGGTAGAGGCCTAGATGCTACATTTTGATAAATGCCAACATGCTTCTAACACTGCCTACTTATAAGTAAGTAATTTGGGGGCACCTGGTTGGCTCAGTCAGTTAAGCATCTGACTCTCAATTTTGGCTTAGGTCATGATCTCATTGTTCATGAGTTTGAGCTCCACATCAGGCTCTGCCCTTAGAGCACAGAGCCAGCATGGGATTCTCTGTCCCTCTCTCTCTGCCCCTCCCCCCAACTGCAAAAATAAACTTTTAAAATAAATAAATATATATATTAGATATATTAGATTTAATTTTACCTCTTTTAATTCTTGAGTTGAGTAATTAATAACATACAAATACAATGGTACAAGATTAAGAGTATACAATTTTATAAATATATGTGTGTAAATAGGGGCTATATGTTCAAAAATATCTCTTTCATCAAAATACACATACTAATTTGAAGGGATACATGCACTCTGATGTTTACAGCAGCATTATCAGTAATAGCCAAATTACGGAAAGAGCCCAAATATACACCAACTGATGAATGGACAAAGAAAGTGGAAAGGAAGGGGAAGGGGAAAGGGAAGGGGGAGGGGGATTGGTAAGGAGCAAGGGCAGAAACAGAAAAGGAAAGGGAAAGATGAGGTGGTGTATACACACACACACACAATGGAATATTACTCGACCATATAAATGAATGAAACCTTGCCATTTGCAACTACATGGATGGAGCTAGAGTATTATTCTGAGTGAAATACACCAGAGAAAGACAAATACCATATGATTTCACTCATATGTGGAATTTAAGAAACAAATGAATGGGAGATGGGGGGTGGGGGAAGAGTGCACAGAGAGAAGAACACCAAGAAACAGACTGTTAACTGTAGAGAACAAACTGATGGTTACCAAGGGGAGGTCGGTGGGGTGATGGGTGAAATAGGTGATGGGAATTAAGGAGGACACTTGTTGTGATAAGCACCGGGTATTGTACAGAAGTGGTGAATCACTAAATTTTATACTTGAAACTAATATTACACTGTATGTTAATGAAGTAGAATTTAAATTAAAAAAATAATAATAATGAGTATTTAGAACCACACACACAAAAATTTACATTAATCTAAGGGTATAAACTTCCAGTTAAAAGATGAATAAGTTCTGGGGATCTAATGTACAGCATGGTGGTTGTCGTTAATAATATTGCATAATATACTTACAAGTTGCTAAGAAAGCACATTTTAAATGTTTTCACCTCAAAAAAGAAATGGTACTTACATGAGGGGAGGGAGGTACTTGCAAATGCTGGTAGTAATCATTTTGCAACATATTATTGTATCAAAACAACACATTGTAACCTTAAACTTGCATAAAGTTATACGGCAATACCTCAATAAATCTGGGTAAAAAGGAAAGAATAAAAAAAATAAAAATCACACAAAAAAAGTACATTGATCTTCTTTAAGACGCAGGCTTTTCTGCTAAGGATCAGACAGTGAATACTTTAAGCTTTGTAGGACATACCCAATCTCTGTTTTATATTCCTTGTTTTATATTCCTTGTACAACCTTTTTAAAATGTAATAACTGCCAGCTACAAAAGATTGCATATTTCATGACCCACTGTTTGAAATGGCAAATTTCAAATTTTCCAGAATAGGCAAATCTAGAGACAGAAAGTACATTAGCAGTTGCCAGGGGTTGGAGGGGCTAGGAGATAAATGAAGAGTGACAGGTAACAGAACTAGGGGTTCCTTTGGGGTGATGATTGTTCTAAAATTGATTGTGATGATGGTTGCACAACTCTGAATTTTACATTTTAAATGAGTGAACTATATAGTATGTGAATCATATCTCAATAAAGCTGCTATAAAAAATGTAACCACCATTCTCATCTCAGGACTGCCTTTGGCCCACAGGACCAGAGTGTGCCCACCACTGATCTATAGTAATAGTTCTCAAAGTGTGGTCTGGGAACCCTTGAGGGTGCCCAAGACTTTTCGAGGGGAGCTGCAAAACCAAAAATATCATCAAAAAATTAAATCATCAAAAATTATTTGTCTTTTTGTGTTTTTCATTCTTGTATTTTCACATGTATACACTGGAGTCTTCCAGAGGCTACCTGACATGTGGTATCAAAATGAACCAAATGTAGAGTCAGATATGAGAATCCAACCAATCTTTCTCCCTGTCTGGAATGTGAGCGTAATAATGCCCAAGGTGAAGTCACTACCAGGACGCCAAAAGGAAGTCTAGGTTAAGAATGGTTGAAGAAAAACAGTAAAAGCTGCCACACCTGATAGCATTGCGGAATGTCTGTATCATCTCTAGTCTACCTTCTTGAAACTTCATGCTACATTGGAAAAATAAATTCATTTAAGCTGCTTTCCAAGATTCTTTAACTTGAAGCTGGATAAAATCCTTTACATATACAGCATCATACCTATCTATCTAAAAGTCACAGATAGAATACTGTGTAGCCTCAGCTGGCCTCATGCACTGTGGAAGGCAGACCTCACTTTGAAACAGCAAAGAGATCAAATCAACTCTTCTGCCTTTAGATGCCATGTTTTCTTTCCCTACTGCTCTGAATGCTTGATTTGATCTGTGCAGATACCCTTCTCCTCATCTTCCAAAATTTAAAGCTTACCCATTCTTCAAGATCAACCCAACTAACAAGGCACTTCCTTAAAAATGTCTTCTTTTATTTCCCAAAGAATCACCCATTATTCTTACCTCCCACATCTGTACCCAAATGGGATTTAACACTTTCTACTTTACATTTATTCATTTCTCTTATAATTCCACTAAACCACCGGATTCAGTTCTGTTCCTCTACCCCAACATAAGTAGCACAGGACTTTGAGCTACATAAAAGCTCAAATTTGTCAATTACATTAATATTACTACTCATAATTAAGTTCTTTAGGAAAGAGAAAACAGCACAGGATAAAGCAAAAGAGTATTCAAAAATCCTCTCTCCCAGAATAATCTCATGTCTTAGGCTAGTCTGGCCTAATAGAGCATCTCAGCCTTCAATATACTGTGCCATTAAGAGTTAACGAACAGTGTTCTCCTTTCACCCAACTTTAATTTAATATAAGTATTTTTGTGCTTAATGAAAATCAACTCAACCCTTAACTCCCCTTTAAAGTCAATGAAGGAAATCAGGGAGACTTAATTAAATGGTGAAATAAAGCCCTTTAAGGAGGATTTATGACCCTTCTGTGTAAAGTATTTAAGATAACAAGGTGATGGTAAATTAGGTTTTGGCTGGATAAAGACCTAAATATATCAGTGTAAGAGGTTATGAAGGTGTCTTTTATAAATGTACATCTCAGGAGTAAACTAGCTTATTGATTCTTTAGTATGTTTGCTAACTAGAAACAAAATTATAACTTTTCAGTATCTTATTGCCAGACACCAGGTTGTTAGCTATTGGCACCTAGAAATACAAGCTATGCAGAACCAGAAGGTTTGTATCATAGATCCCTTAGTACTTCTACTACTCTAGGCTTTAGCTGTCCATACTAGACATTAAGATATTCCTAGCATCATCCAGTACAGTATTTGTGTATTTCAAATAAGCAGGGCTCCAGGCAAAATGCCAAGCATTTTACACAGCAGAATCATATGTTGATTAACAATAATTATCTTCCTATAAATGCTAGGAAGTAAATATAGGATATACTGAGGGTAAGCAGTTATCCTCATGAAGATATTCTATAGGAAAAATAAACTGTCAAATAGGTTTAAAAAAAACTGCTTCATGGGAAGACCTCAGAGCCTTTAGTATGGTAATATATCCTGTGAAACTTGCATGGTAAGCAGTGTTCCCCCAAACTAACATGGCCACAGATCCCTTATAGCATCTTAGCCATAAAATATACTTTCAGAAGTAAGGTTTAAAATACTTACTAGATGCCTCAATTCCCACTTCTGTTCTACCTGGAATTATTTTTTGGAATCAAAAAGAAGTGAGGTAAAAATATGAACTTATGAGATAAAAGGAAAGAACCCTTAGTAGCATCATGATTATCAATAACATTTCCCTAATAAAAGGTATCTCTACTTACAGGCTGGGAAAATGGTTCTATCTGCTTACCAACAATTATTAGGTTTGGACCTCTCACATTAACTGTACCACTCTCAATCCCCTGCAATACACATCTTCTGAGTGCTATTTTTTTTTTTAAGAAGAAGGTAGGAGATGAAAATCCTAGTAGATATTTATAAATGGTCCAAAAGGTAGGCAAATCAGATTAATTTTCCACAATCTGGAATCAGTCAAAAAGCTATGTTACGCTGCAGTAACAGGAGCCTTCAAATAAAACATTCCCAATGAAATATGTTCCTTCCCACCTCACACCCCTCACAAGTCAGCACACCATGGGGGTTCTGCTCTTCCAGGGACAAAGAGCCAGCATCCTAACATGTGCTTCCATAACCGGGGTGGGGGTGGAGCACTGGGGGAGATGAGGCAGCAAAGGAAACTGCCTTCAGAAAAGTCAGAGATCAAACAGGCTAAGAAGCTAGACCCTACCTTGTATCCACAACAAAACTGAACATCTGTGAGAGCATCCTTATTCAACCACATTTTAACCACATTTTAAAGAAATTTCTACAAATTAGGTTGTGATGTGACAGAGTGCCTGGATTCTTGACTAGTAGAATCTGATTGTCTTGGGATTTGGTTCTGCTGCTCTCTAGTGTTTACAAACACTAAAGCTGGTCCTCCCTTACCACTAAGATCTAAAAGTTGCTAACTTACACATTATTTTTAAAGAAGCCTGAAATGAAGACAGAAAGATAACAAGTAAATGAAGACTCAGCACAGCACTGGGGAAAGGCAGAAGAGGGAAAAGAAGTCTTAGAAAAAAAACTACCAAAAGCAGTACAACAGTGGTTTACAAACATAAATGATTTAACCACTACTTGCCACAATGTATCTATAGATTACCTACCTTGGTAAGCCATACTTTTAAAGTTAACCTTGAACCTTGAAATAAAGAGGAGGGAAGAAACTGGTTCACCAAAGAACCCCTTATAAATTAAACCCTGAAGTCGGGCTCAGACACTTTTCGCTGAAGATCAATGTCCCTCCCTCCCCCTACCTCCTGACACAATGCTGGTTTTGTCCCCACTCCTGCATCAGCTGCGCAGTGCAGGGCGTACATGTTGAAAAGCAGCTGTTTGCTGACAGACTGTGAGCTGGGAAGCTAAAGCTAAGTGAAGTGGTTAACCCACATCCCTTCCCCACCGATAAAGTGCTTTGATAAGCAAGCTACATTGGCAAAAGCTAGAAAGGCTGCCAGAGCAGCCACTCTTAGGAATGAATGCTGGCTTGTTTGGTGGACGCTTAATGCTTTCACATCCTTAGCATTCACTTATGGTCCCCAACCTCCACTAGGCTGGTATGCTTCACAGTGTTCTTTCAGCTGGCAGCAAGACCAAGTCTTTGATATGTCAGAGCAATATCCTGTTCATACAGGGAAAACAAATATAAAAAAAAAAAAAAACCTGCAAGAAAACATCTCTTCATATAGGCTTTTCTCCATAGTATTTTTTCCTAACACAAACTCCTATTAGAAACACAGTATTAAAGAAAAAATACTCCCACAGAAGTATGCTCATCATGTCAATGACTGCTCAGTAACACAGGGCCATAAATTTTTCTCCACCTTTTATTAATACAATGAAATCTTAAGTTAAAAAATATGATTTATTTGTAATTTTAACTACTAAGTAACTTTGGACATACGGAGTTACTAATTAAATGCAGAAGGCATGGAACACATGATTCCACACTAACTTTAATGAATACTTCCTTCAAATACATAGCCCTCATTTAAATTTGTAGACTAGAGAGCTTTAATTCCATTCATGTACTTTCTCTGAGTCAAATGGAACCTTACTACCTAAGAGGACACACTAGACCACATTTATCGCTCTCCACAGATTAGAAAAAAATGTGGATGATGGCAAGGCCTGCTCTCCATGTCCATTGGAAGGATTAAATCAAAGGGTCAATAGTAATGCTAGTACAATAGGAAACAGTTATATGATCTATTTGACTTACCTACTATCAGAAAAGATCGCTCTATTATAACAAATATATTGATAGTATCATCTTTGTATTCAGTACTACAAGAGATATACACTGATTTTTCAAGTAAAATAAATCCCCCTAAGAACTGTAGAAAACTCCATGAGGTAGAACCAAAGGTAACAGAAGGCAACTTTACTTGCAGAATACTGGCTCTGTGGATCGAAAGTGGACAGGTGATAAATGCTCAAAAGGATATTGCACTAGATACAAATAAATTCACACACACTTCTATATAGAAGTGTACATATACATGTGTGCCTATATAGACAGAATTTCTAAAAACTACAAAACCTGTTAAAAAAGGTGAAAAAGATTTAGAGAAATAAATGCCTAAGAGAATTCTACAATGTGTAGCCTGCCCTCCTACCGAAAAGTAATGAATGGAAAAAATGAAGCATAAGAGAAAATGACTATTTCAGCTACCTGGAGAGTATGATACATTCAGGAAAGGATCACAGGTAAAAATAACAGCATCTATAACATTTATCTCAAATCATTTAATTAAGCTATCTTGCCTGGAACATTTTTACATAGCCATTTTGACACCAAGGCCATTTTGACTGGGCTTAAAGAAACAAACCATTGAACTTTCAACTTTTAAAACATGATCTGCTAGCATGTGCTACAGACAGTTGATACTGTCCCTGATCCTCACCTTCCCATCCTTGGGCCTCAAAGAGGGTTGGGGAGCAGGAAGAGGCAGAATTCAGAAGGATAAGTGGGGCTCAGGGGTATCTACTGAACACAGTGCTTAATAAATTTTTGTAAACATCAATTTTATATCTTAATAAGACTTTGTAGAAATATATAATTTGGAAACTGTGAGGAAAGTTTCAGGTAAGAAGGGTAAAAAATCTGCTATGACTGGCAGTGGAGAAAGAGTGAAAACAAAGAAAGTAAAGAATACCTTTAAAAATATATATATGATCACCTGCTTATGTGGTCATCTGTCCACCTGGAACATCCATATGTATCGCATTTAGAATGTTCTATCCCAACCAAATAACTTTAATGGAAGAGATATTACTTAAAATTTGGATAAAACATCCTGATCAACTATTGAGATCTTTGTCTGATGGGCATAATATAACAGTGGATATCATGATAAAATGACTTTGAATATTAGAAGAGGTAGTAAAAGGAAAACCAAAAAAGTTAACTTGTTTGAATGCCACATGTGCTTACATTTATGAGTGTTCCCATCTGTTCTACTTAACTTTAACAATCATTACCCTGATTATTAAATACTTTATTCAACAGTAAAGAAAATATCAAAATGTCAGCAATTATTACAACGGATAGGGAATCCTCCTGGACCCCTTTCTTCTTAATGCCCAATAGCTGACCTGTCAAGAGTCACCCTTCTTACACTTCCCCAGTATTTTCCAATCCACTCCCTTCTCCCTACCCTGCCCAGCCTGAATACTTGCCCTCTCTCACAGTCCATCCTCCATACTCAAAGGTAGCTGGTTACCTTACAGGATGTACATCTCTTCTTTACAGCTTACAGAATAAGAATTACATGGGAAATTTATTCTAAAACAGATTTATGGGGCTTGTCAGTTGAGATACTAATGGAAAAAGTCGAGCTTAGAATATAGGAACCTAAATATTGAACATGTCCCCAGATGATTCTGAAGTAGGTAGTCCCCAGAACTTACTTTGAGAAGTGCTGGCCTATGGAGATCCAAATCCCTAATTATTTTCAAAACCACTCATAAACATGAGGAATTTAATATTTAAAAAAAAAAACCAACAGTAACAATGCCTAACAATTTTAATTATTTGCTTTCACTGGTGTGTTTTCTTTACATTAAGCCACTATACAAATGATGGTAATACACACACACACACACACACACACACACACACACACCACAAAACATTTATATCATAATCACCCTTCACTTTACTAAATCAACTACTCATGTAATGCTTTCCATAAATTCCTATGGTTGACTAAAGTACTAATAAAGATAGTGTTATGGTGAGGATAGAATTTCTGGAGCTCTCTGGGGTTTGATCAAGTCTCACAGGCTCAAAAGAGCTACCTGAAGACAAAGGGGATACTGCAGCAAGCACAAGTTTACTGCTGTCACTCAATGCATTAGTCCATGGGGGCAAAGAGAACCTGGACCACAGGGACAGCTGGTTTCACAAGTAGGACCTTCTTACTGTCTGTTAAAAAATCCTTTATTTCTGTGACTTAACAGGACTCCTACCAATCTTAGCTAATTCGAGAAATCTTACACAAAAGTATTCAAGCATACCTCATGAAATATAAATATACATGTCATTGTTACTAGATCTTCTGATTAGATTTTCTTGAATCAATTTGAATAATTTACATAATTTATACTTTCCTAAAATTCATTTCACTAATTTTTCCATATCTTTTGCCATATTACATGTAATAAAGTAATTGAAAAAATAGCATGAAGCCAGCTCATTTTCTGACACACTTTCATACTTGCCAGGGAAGAGTGATAAAGAAATATGGACAGTGATTACAATGCTGAAAGTATCCCAAAAAATCCATCATATTCTGTACATTAAATGGTGAGTTAATTTTATATTCAAGCAAAAATATTTTTCTACTTGTGTATACTCATGAGTATGTGCAATACATAAGCACTGCACACATATAGGAATAGCTAGAAACTCTAGGTTGAGCACAAATTTTACTTTTTAGTTATGTTTGGATAAATTCCAGACACTAAAACATCATAAGCAGCCTGAAAATATACTACAACCAATACCCAATTCACACCCTAGATTATAGTCTTTTTGTAATGGACATTTGATATAATCCACCAGAACACAAATCTGGCAATCCTCTTTACATGATCTTGCATAGTCTGAGTTGTATTAAAATTTTAGCACAATGCTCTTGCAGTATCCTTGCAAACTCAAACAACCAATCTAACTTTACAAAAAAATGAACTAGAGGAATGGGGAAGAAGGCATCATTACTGGGGTCCCAGAGGGATCTTTGCCTTTGTAAAGCAAATTAAGCATGAAGTTCCTCTAAAATAGCAAATTGTCAGCATGATTTTTTTAAAACCATATTATATCCAAGTCATCCACATAGTTTTTAAGAATAAAATCACATAAGATTATACATAGCAAATATTTTAAAAACACCTTGTCATCCTATAAGGAATATTCCATCTATCTGGTAAACTACATTTAGTTTTAGAAAAGTTCTATAGCTGACTTCCATTCTAGATACTTTTAGATAAAGCTATATCAATGTTTCCCAAATGTTTCTACCATTGTGTTTATACTGAATAACAACACTAAATTTGTACAATATAAAAACTCTTAAAACTAGTATCCAAGAAATCAATGATCATTTTCAAGTTTACACATTCTCACTTACTAATATTCTCTGATGGCCAATAGTCAAGAACTAATTCAAACTGCAAACACCAAACTAATCTAGTACGCTTTTTATGTCTTATATAAGAAATATTTCCCTACCTTGAGGTTATAAAAACATTTCACTATATAATGTTCTACAAGATTACTTATTTTTCCTTTCACATTCAGATTCATAATCCATCTACAACTGTTTCATGCGGTGTAGGTTTTTTTCCATACGGCAGGCAACTGACACACTCTTTAGGGAAAAGATGAGTCAGTCCCCAGGGCAGTACACAAACTCCTTAATACTCTGTCCCACTGGTCTCTTTGTGGCACTTAGGCTAAGGGTTTTAATTAATGTGACTTAAATCTTAATAACCAACTAAATAGTTCCTCACACCATGCTGGTTTCTTTGCAGAAGTGTTGGCTCTTCTTGTCCCCTTGCATTTCCACATACATTTTAGAGTCATTTACCAGTTTACACACACACACACACACACACACACACACACACACACACACACACCCCTACTGGATTATAAGTCAGTAGATGAATTAGAGGAGAATCTTCCTTTTTATATTGCATCATCCTACTTATAATAGTATAGGATCACCTCCTTTTGTTTAAGTCTTCTGTAATTTCCTCTTAAAAATGTTTATCCTGTTATGATATTGCATATTTTAGTACATTTGATATTTTTCTACCATTGCAAACAATGTCTTTTAATACTGTTTTCTTTTTGTTGTTGTTGTATAGAAATGAAACTGACTTTATTTACTGTATTGACTTTTCATCCATTAATATCCTGTTATGGATGGAATGTATCTCCCCAAAATTCATGTGTTGAAGCCCTGACCATCAATACGATGGTATTTGGAAGTGGAGCCTTAGGATGTTACTAGAGACAGATGAGGTCATGAGGGGTCCTCATAATGAGATTAGTGTCCTTATAAGACACACCACAGAGCCTGTTTTCTTTGTCACCCTGCCATGTGAGGAACACAGCAAGAAGGCAGCCATCTGTAAAGCAGGAACCAAGTCTGCCCTTATTTTAGAATTCCCAGCCTCGAGGACTATGAGGAAAAATATTTCTGTTGTTTAGGCCACTCAGTCTATAATATTTTTGATGGCAGCATGAGCTGAATAAGATGGCTTTTGGTACCAGAAGTGGAGTGCTGCTCTAACGAATACCTAAAAGTGTGTGAGTGGCTTTTTAACTGGGTAATGGGTAAGGGCTAGAAGAGTTTTGAAGTACATGCTAGAAATATGGACATTAAGACTGAATCTGCTCAAGTCTCAGAAATGAGGACCCTGATACAAGAAACTGGAGAAAAGATGATCCTTGTTATTAAATTGCAAAGAATTTGTAAGAAAAATATCTTAGTGCTTTGTGGAAGGCAGAATTTGATAGTGATGAAACTGAAGATTTAAATGAGTATATTTCTAAACAAAGTATTGAAGGAGCAATGAGGTTCCTTCTGACTGCTTATAATAAAATGCCAGAAGACAGAGATGAGTTGAAGAAGAAACTGTCAAGCAAAAAGGAATCAGAACTTGAAGATTTGGAAAATTCCCAACCTACCACATTGCAAACACTCAGAAAGTATGTTCTAAAGAGTTGGACTACACTTGATAAGGAGTTTATGGGATTATATGAGTAGAAACACTGACAGCTTGAACTGCAGGGGATAGAGGCAGGACAAAATGAAAGCTATAGGACTTTTTGGATTTGACAGAATGGGAAGATAGTGCTATTTGGCTATTATTGTATACTATTCTTTAATAAGAGGTAAAAAAGGACACAGAAGGAGATTCAGAGATCATCAGGATCACCAGCCTCATTTCAACAGGACTTGGGGACAGGGCCACTCTGACAGCCATGGGGGTTTAGCTGCCCAAAACCTTGAGGATGGAAACTGGCCATGCAGAGCTAAAATGGCAAGACCCCCTCCCACATTCTCCAGGTGGTACTGTCACCCCAGTGGACCTGGAGGGGGATGCATCTAACCAAAGAGAATTATTCTCCAGCCTTAAGATCTAATGGAATTTGCCTTGCTAGGTTTTGGACTTGCTTGGGACCCATCACCTCCTTTTTCCTTCCAATATCTCCTTTTTGGAACTGTAATGTCTATACTATGCCTCCCCCACCACTGTATTTTGGAAGCACATTGTTTGTCTTGTTTTACTAATTGGCAGTTGGAGAAGAACTCTGCCACAGGATGAATCATACCTCCAATATCATTCACACTTGACTCAAATGATATTTAAATGAGACTTTGAACTTTTAGACTTTAACACTGATACCAAAACGAGTTAGCACTTTTGGGGCTATTGGGATGGAATGAATATATTTTGCATGTAAGAAAGGCATGAACTTGGGGCATCAAGGATGGAATGTTATGAACTGAATGTTTGTGTCCTGCCAATATTCTTATGTTGACGTCTTAATCTCCAATGTGATGGTATTTACAGATGAAGCTTTTGGGAGTTAATTAGGGTTAGATGAGGCATAAGAGTGGGACCCTCATGATAGGATTAGTGCCCTTATAAAAAGAGATTGTAATACATTTCTGTTGTTTTAAGCCATTCAGTTTGTGAGAATTTGTTACAGCAGAGGTAGGAAACCAACATACACACTAAAACAGGCATATAAAACTCTATTATTGGGACACCTGGGTGGCTCAATGGGTTAAGAATCTGACTCCTGATTTGGGCTCAGGTCACAGTTTGTGGGTTCAAGCCCCGTGTTGGGTTCTGCACTGATAATGTGGAGCCTGCTTGGTATTCTCTCTCTGCCTCTCTGCCCCTCCCTGCTTGCACACTTGTAAGCTTTCTCCCTCTCTCTCAAAAATAAATTAAAATAAATTTAAAAAAAAACCTTCAAGACGGTTCCTCTTAAAAAAAAAAAGTAAAATTCTGGGGTGCCTGGGTGGCTCAGTTGGTTAAGCGTCCAACTTTGGCTCAGGTCATGATCTCATGGTTCTTGGGTTCAGGCCCTGCATTGGGTGGGCTCTGTACTGACAGCTCAGAGCCTGGAGCCCACTTCAGATTATGTCTCCCTCTTTCTCTTTGCCCCTTTCCTGCTTGTATTCACTCTTTTTCTGTCCCTCAAAACAATAAACATTAAAACATTTTTAATAAAATTCTATTATCAAATAATTTTCTGCTTCTGTTAAGAAAATATATAATTTTTTTTCCTTTATGTAAGTAATGTGGTGAAATACATTGATTGAAATATTAAATATTTTCATTCCTGGAATAAACTCAATTGGCTAACCTATCATCTTTATTATAAACTGCTGGTTTTGGTTTGCAGTCATTTTGTTTAGAAATTCCTATATGAATTCACAAGTGAGACTGGTCTGTAATGTCCCTTTCTCTTAATACTCTTATTAAGTTATACTATTGAAGTTATGCTGCTTCATAAAATTAATTAGGGAATATTCTTTCTCTTTATATTCCGTGGAAAAGTATGTATAAGACTGACCTAAGTATGTATCAAGCCAGATGACATTTACTTAGCTCAAATAAGTTAACCACACTGTTCAATTCTTCTGTATTTATAGATATTTTCTGTCTGCTTCTAGCAGTTATAAGGAAAGTAGGTTAAAATTTCTTACTATGGCTACAGTCTGTCTACTTCTCCTTTTAGTTTGGTAAAAAGCATCATACTGAAGTGAAATGAGATTTGGTAAGCAGCAAATGAGCTTAGCAAGCTGATGAGTGATGACAAAGCAAAGGGTAGGTAAAGTTGAAAACAGAACAAAAGAAATTATAGAATCTGAGGAAAAGAGTGAAAAAATATTGAAAATGGAAAAACCATTGCCTTGCAGGACAATATTAAAACAGCCCTATAACTGGGTCCTCAGAGAGGGAGGGGGAGAGAAAAAACAAAACCCAAAACAAAACAAAACAAAAGGGGAATAGGACAAAAGTAGTAAATTTCTCCAGTAGGCTTCAAGTCACTAATTTACAGATTCATAGAGTGTAGCAAACATCAAGCAGGATAAATACAAAGAAAACCACACCTAGGCGTGTCAGTCTAGCTACTGAAAACCAATGATAAAAAGATACCTAACTGTCACTTGATTCACTGTTTATTATAACACTCATAGTCTTCCTACATGTTGTCATGTCTGGGTATGATGACTCTGGTATTTGCACTATCCAGAATCTTGCCTCAAGGATGTCAAATTATTTTCTCTCTTTCTCAACCATCTCATCCCTCAACCTCACAGGTAATCATGTTAGTATGTAGGGCTATATGGTTGATGGAGTGGGAACATAAGAACTGAGGGAAATCCAGCATTAACTTGGATTTCCCTCAGTTCTATACGTCTCTTGCCCCATTACCTAAAAGAACCAACCAACTCTGAGGATTACACACAGATCGGTAGATTAAATATGAAGACATCAGTAGAGTACAGTGGTTAAGTTACAAGGCTGAGCTCTGGAGTAAAAAGTGTTTAAATCTCAGTTTTGTAATTTTCTAGCTGCTGCAAAATCATCACCTAAAAAATACTTACTATTGCTACTCTAGTATGAAGATCAAATGCTTACTAGCACCATCCTGGATACATAAAAAATGCTCAATAATTGTTTGAAGTTATAATCACAGTAATTAAGTGTAAATAAGAGACAAAGGTATTACACTTTATTAAAACAAAAATTAGCTCATCTAATCATTTTTATTTCATAAAATAAATGTATCTAAGACATCATCACTTGTAAGATACACTCTTATTTTATGTAGCACACAGAAAGAAGTAACATTCTCAAGTGAACTAGAACATTATATTGCTTGTATGTCTCCTCATATCAGAGATGGCAACATGTACATCTTAGAAACAATAAAATAAAGCACATATATTAACTTTATATATCTCACAAAGTCCTACAAATAAATACTATTATCCCCATTTTTCAGACGAAGAAACTGAGGCCCACAAAATTAAGTCACTTGCCCAATTCAAAGACTACCAACTTGGCTTCAGACTTCTTGCTATTGGCCACTGTATATTATTAGTGTCCCTGTTTTTCTTGGGTTCTGTCATTTTATTAACTTGAAATGTTCAACAATACAACAGGGCTCAAATTTGTACAGACAGAATGTCAGGTTCTGACTATGAAAAAGAAGGCCATTGCATGTCACAAAAACATGCAATGTGGCATCTATTATTATAAAATTCCACACAGGACCAGTGGTTTTCAACCCTGGCTGCCCATCTGAATCACTTCAGATCCTTAAAAAGCCATAGATGCCAAGAAATAACCCCAGACTGACTTGAGTCAGAATCTCCAGGATTGGAATATAGGGATCTGTGCTTCTTTTGCGCCAAAAGTGACTCTGATGTATGGCCAGGCTTGAGGACCAATCCATCTTATTTTTGATTATTTAATTTTTCCACCAACACACTCTCCATTACTCCTACCACTAGCGATCTACACCTAGGTAATAAAACATTGACTGTATAACAACCAAAAGTATTCTGATTTTAATATGGTCTTAATTTAACATCATTATATTTTTAAAACTAAAAACTTATTCCATGTACATTTGGACTTGCTGAGAATAGGAATCTCTGTTTCTGCAAAAAGGCAACATTACCCAGAACATTTACTGGGTGTTGAGATTATGGAAATGGAGCAGTGACTAGCATGACTGGGAAAATGAAACAAAAGTGCTTTTGAAGGAAATGACATCAGTGTCTTTGTCACACTTCTACCTCAAGTGACAAATGCTGAAACTACCCACTGGGTAATGGAGTCCTACGCCAGTGGCCTTGCTTTCTAAGGACATCATTCCTATCTCAACCATATTTTATAGAAAACTGCAGTGACCTGCTTCTGTTTGTGTCTCTCACACTGATCTCTGAGTCCCTACAGGGGCAAGACCTCATGATGGTATCTTCTCTATACAGGTCTGGGTCAGGACAGAGTAGGAACTCAACAATTAATTGCTGACTGAATAAGTGAACAAATAAACATTCTTTTCCTCTAGTTCATAATTCATACTTAGGTCAGCATTTTGTATATACAGTTGACCCTCGAAAAAATGGGTTTGAACTGCACAAGTCTTCTTATACATAGATTGCAGATTTTCAACTGTGCAGGGGAGAAGGGTGATAGCACCCTTAAGCCCTGCATTATTTAAGGGTCAACTGTATACACACACACACACACATATTTACTTTATTTTTTATGAATTAACATAACATAACCATGCCCCCACAAATATTAATCCCCAAGAATGGTGACTTATTCATGTCTACCTGTATTACCCAGTTTTCCCAAGAAATTAACAATTCCACTAATATCTACTCCCAAAATCATATTCATCCTTCAAAACACAAATTATATTACATCTTTCATTAAAACCTGTCTGATGCCCTCACATGAAATTGGGCAATGCAGGTCTAGAGGTATATAGGGGTAAGCCTCAGTACCCTAGTGCTGGCATTATCTTCAGCCTTATCCTGGTCAATGTTTATATTAAGTCCTCAGACCAAGTATGCCAGCGACAAAAAAAGTGAAATGAAAGGTTAATAAGCTAGGAGGAATAATATCCCTAAAAAAAGAAATCAAAACACTGGGACCAGAGTCTATATTTAGCACATTTAATGAAAATGAATATTAAGAGACTAAAACACCAAACCAAAAACAGAAAAAGCCTCATTAAGATAGAATGATGATGGTGTAGGTTCACTGGTATACAAGCAGGAAGAAGAAAACAAAACAGATTTTAATTAAATGAAGCTCACCATTTCAACAGTGTGACACTGACTACCCAAAGAAGCTAATGTCATCATAGCTATATATAGATAGAAGCAGTTTCCAAAATGAGGGAAGACGGCCACTCCACCCTCTCCAGGCTGGCAAGCTGCATCTGGTTTATGGATTAAGTCAGGGTGCCCCACCAGAAGCAAGGCCTGCTCCTGCTGGAGCAGGTCTCATGGAGAGGGACAAGGATGATACTGGGAGGCTCAGAACCATGACTGGGGTAAACTGTAACAAAACAAAACAAAACAAAATGGCCAGGAATAATTAACCTGGAATAACGACAGACCATAAATTATCGTATCTGAAAAAAAAAAAAAAAAAAAAAAAAAACCAAGTAGAAAAGAGATTAATTTATTTTTCTTATTCCTGAAGTAAACATTAAAGGCAGGCAGATGTATTATGAGCATAGGAAGAGCTTTCAAATAGAGCTAACTGAAGGTACAAGAAATATCTCAAAAGGTGGTAAGTCTCACATCACCAAAGATATTAAAAATATCTCTAACTACCACATTCAGTGCCACTGTAAAGGTTCTTGGAGCAGGGACAGGTATGTGGAGTGAAGCACCAAAATATAAGTTTGTAAGTCCATGTAGACATCAATAGACTCACAAGAAAACAATCTAGTTTTCCTAAGACTGCTGTATAAATCAAATGTACACCTGGAAACAGATCTAGATCTTCTAACCCTTCCTTCATCCATTCTATCCATGAGAATAGAGGTAGTCACATATTTTAAAGTTATTTTAGGGGTTATGAATTTCATTTTAAACTGCTGGTAGTGATGTCCACTACACATGTTCTCATCTCCAGAGTTTCTTTATTGAACAAAGAGCTACCTTTGAGAATACATACTTTGTTGGAACTATTATTTCCTTTTAATTTAAGGCAGATTGAAAATATGATCATTAAAATAATAGTATTTCATCCTTGAATACTTTTTAGCAACCTCAAATATTTAATAATTCTGATAGAACAAAGTTCAGAGGTATTGACTGGAAAATTCTGTAGATTAAAAAATACAAATTAAAAAAAATGGAAATAGAACTGCTCCATTTCAGCACTGATATTAGAGTATGGCTCTTGTTTATTTTTTTTTTTTTACAAATTTATAGAATAAGCTTTATAGTTGAAATGACAACAAATAATACAACTACATTTTCAGGATAAAAGAACAAAATAATATATCAGTAAACATAAACCTCCTTCATTTTTTCACCAGACTATGCTCTTAATTTTCTATACTGTTCTCTCTAGTAAGTAAACCACAGAAGTAATTTTATTGACATTAACTAATACCCTCATTTTACAAATGAAAAATTGAGGTCACACAACTAAACCCCCAAGCAGGGGTGGCATTTGGGCATTCTACCTCCTAGACCCTAACATCTCTGGCCCCCTCCTCAGCTGCTCATCACAACTGCCTCACTATGCTCACTCTCCATAAGAGCTAGGTAGGAGGTTTCCACAATGATAATTTTTTTCCCTCAAATCCTTAACAGAAAGCACATCTTAAACATTCTTATCTTATTTTCAGGTTCTTGATAAATATTGGAAAAAATTAACAGCAAAATAAAAGGAAGCCAGTTCTGAAGTTCTGTGATTATATTAAAAATCTTCAATTCATTCAAAAAATACTGATTGGGCACCTATAATGAGCCACCACCATTCTAGGCTCCATTCTAGTATAATCCATTCTAGAAGGTGTTACAGAGACAAAAATCTCTGTCTTGATGAATCTTACACTTTAGTGATGCTGAAGAATGATAACGAATAAAATAAATATGTTGAATATATACAGTATGTCTTAAGTAAATGCTGTGAAGAAAAAACAAAAGGGAGCAAGTTATGGGCAGACTGCACATCATAATCAGGGAAAGGGAACACCTTACTGAGAAGATGACATCTAAGAAAGACACAAAAGAAGGAAACAAGCTGTGCAGGCATTTGATAGAAGGAACAGCGGGAGAAGCTTGACTGGCATGTCTAGCATCAGGAAAAAGGCAAGTGTGGCTGGCACTGAGGGATAGAGGAGGAATGGTAGGAAGTGAGGACAGATCCAGGTCCTATAGAACCTTGTTAGAACCAATCAACTGCCTGTATGCTGACTTCCACATCTATACCATACTAGTTCACATCCTGAACCTTACAACTCTGAGTCTAGAGGGCATCAAATAAGAAATGATCATGGCATTTTGAAAACTGAAGAAAACATTTTTCTGTGGACTGGTAATTTCTCCAAATCTATCTTCAACTGCAGTTATGTTGTTACTCTGGAGAATAAAAATGATGTTATTTATTGATCAGTATTACAGATCTGAAGTGGTTACCAACCCACATTATTGAAACTATCTCTGTTGCAATGCTTATTACAGCTCCAAATACAACAAGAGACAAGATGACAAAGGAAGAAATATGTGTTGATTCAAATTCTCTATCATTAGTCATTCTTTATCTTCACAGTACATTAAAAGCTTTCGATGTTTTTATAGCTATGAATTTTGACTTTTAACACCTGGAACCCTAAGCCAGTGCAAGGTGGTGGGCTTGGGTTATTTCCTAGTGCTAAGAATTTGGCAGCTGAATAAAATTGAGAACTCAATGTTAATCACTCACTCAATATTTTCTTGACCAAAATTATGCCTGGATCAGCACAAGAAACCGGAGAAAGCACTCTGCTAGCAGTATTCCCTGCAGCTAGCCCTGAGGCAGTTTCACAACTGCAGTCACCTTAAGTCTAGGGAGCTGAAGAAGGATCACAAGACCCCAAAAGAGGAATGTGCCTCACACACTGCAAGAAGCAGGAGCAGGAGGTGGGCACCCCAAGACGATTGAACAATCATATACAAAAGAAATCCTTCTGGGCCATTTTCTGCCTTCAGTAAATATAATCTATATATTAGAAAATATCACAGAACTATATAAGTAGGTCCAATTCAAAAGTAAAATTGTAAATACACTGTGTGTTGCCTTGCATTGTTAACCTAGAACATTTGTTGCTTTGGGCAAAAATTAGGAAGAAAGATTCCATATGCTTAGGGTAACTGGGACTATTGGATATTCACAAAGATCCCAAGAAGAACTGTGATATGGGATATAACATGTGATAACCATATTATCAGGCTGCACTAAAAAAAAAAAAGTATGTTCTTGCTTTAGTGGATATATACATAAACTATATGCAAAACTACATGGCTGGCAAAAATATAAGGCTAACCATTAATTTATCTGAAAATCAAAAACCAAAACTAAAAACCAAAAATCAAATTACAAAAATACTACTTTCCTTTGTCAATGACCTAAATCACGTTTCTAAAACTATCAAGTTTTAAACTGCTACCCACTGATTTCATCTTAAAAACAAGGTAGCAGCATTAGTCTAAAACCTATAATGAGAGATAATGAGTCATAATGGAAACGGTCAACTGGCAACAGACTGTAGTTTTAAAATTACAATAAAGGAGGCACTATGATGTGGACCAAATCAATCAATTTTTCTGAACCTTACCTATGACATCGACTTCAATGAGTTCACTTACCTATAAAATGAAAATACTAATAGCTCCTCACTTGTAAAGAGTAGAGATGTAATACACAAAGCCTGAAGCTCTAAATAAATTATAGGTATTACTACAACCAGTTTGCTATAGAATTTGTTTTCAGTCAGATCCTAGGAATACAGCATTTGCCCCAATGAGCTATGGATGCAAGCTGTTACACGCAAGCCCACACAAGTTTCAGAAGAATAAAGATTCTGTCTTTTCACTGCTATCTCTCTAACACATACCACAGGGCCTGGAATTTAAAGGGTACTGAATATTTATCTTTTTGGTTAGAAAGAAGGAAGAATATTTTAACATACCTTAGGCTTTGGATCACCTTAATTTTTGCATCACTTACTGCTCTAATAATAGATTCTGATAATTTTGATATTAAAGATATCAAATAAGCAAAAGGAAACCTTTAATTTGTTAAGGAATTTGTCTAAAGTGATAGAAATCTCTTATATTTTCTCAATTTGCAAATAAACACATGTCAAGACATTTCATACTGGAGACCTAAAAGGCGAAGGAATCAGAAATCACAAATATCCACAACCATAAACAATGGTTATGTTTCCCGTAATAAGAAACTATGTAAAAACAAACAAAAGCAAACCATAACAAATGCTATGTATAATTCTAGCACTACTAATAAATCAAACTACAATAAATACTACTGTATAAAACGTTTAAGAAAATGCTAACATTCTAGCTAAAATCTTTATAAGGCTGGCTCTTGCAGACGTGTTCCAAATTCAATAAAGGAGGTTGATGCCACAATGGCTGTCAGAAACATGCAAGTCAAAACCCAATCCAGAGGGAACAAAGCAGCCATGGAACCCAGTGTTTCAGCAGCCCTAAATAATATCCCACCTGTCGTCATGTCAAACAATTTGGCCCACTTCCATAACAAGACAAAAGTCACTTTTGTTGCATGTCAAATGTGCTGAGAGAACAAGCCGGGAAAAGCTGTTTGAAGGTTAGAAGTACTCTGAGCAGTTTAAAAAGAACAGCAATAAATAAAACTCGTTAATGCCCCTAACATTACTGGTCAAAAATAGTCATGAGTTAACAGATGTTACCAGTGCAGCTACATACCCAGGTGATAGACAAACTGAGTTATATAAATAGGTGACCTACAAATAAAGATATCAAGAATGAATAATTAATTACAGTCTGTGTGGAAAAGGTATCTCACAAATTTTAAATATCAACGAATGGGTACCTAATGAAATGGTTTTCAAAACACAAAAAGTAGATCTTATATTTTCCATCACCTGAAAAGTAGACCGTGTCATAAATTATGCTTTCATACACCAAACTGATACTAAAAGGTAATCCAATCTTAGCAAATGAATTTATTTTTCTACATTAAAAAAATCAAACTTATTAATAAGTTATTAATCACAACTGTACAAATGTAATTACTTTATTTTTCAGTTTGTAACAATTTAGTCAAAGTATTTTGAAAATAAGTGCAAGAAAATACCAAGACCAAGCAAGAGAAGGTTTAAAAGAAAACTAAAAGGTAGGGGAGGAGAGAGAGAAGAGAGAGGAGAGAAGGACTGAGGGAGGGAGATGAAGGGGAAAGGGAAAGGTAGAAAAAAAGAAAATATATTTTAACCAATCACACTTCCACCTCAAGCAGATTAGCTCTTTGCTGAATACTTTCCCTTTTTTTCCTCCTAGGGGCTGGCTGACACTTTGTCCACATGTTTTTCCCCCTTTTCAGTGGTTCCAAGGTCCCCTTGCCCTCTCTGCCCCACAATTTCTTCTAGCTCTATTACCCCCTGCCCTCCTGATGTAGGACTCCAGCCAAGCCCATGGTTCCTCCAGTCCTGCTGCACGCATTTACACTTCCTGACACAAGTTCTGATACTGAACTGAGGAGTACAGGGATGGTCAGTGCAGCTGGTGTGGGAAGAAAGAAGTAGTCTAGCCTCACCAGCTTTCAGAATGACTAGGCTGGTTTCACATCAGGTATTTCTTTAGGAATTCCACAATATTCCATTCTATAGATGGAATATAGATATCTATCCATTTATAGAATGGAATATTGTGGAATTCCACAATATTCCATTCTATAAATGGATAGATATCTATATTCCATCTATGGAATGGAGTATTTGTGGGGGGGGGGGTGGGGAGTAGTGAGGTGTCATTCTAAGCACTAATAGTCCCATAAACTTCACAATAACCCTATGAATTAAATGCAACTGTCTCTGTGCTAGAGATAAGAGACCAGGGGCACAGAGGGGGTCCCTGGGTGGCTCAGTCAGTTAAGCGTCTGTCCGACTCTTGGTTTTGGTTCAGGTCATGATCTCATGGTTCATGAGTTCAAGGCTCACATCAGGCTGTGCACTGACAGTACAGTCTACTTTGGGATTCTCTCGCCCCCTTTCTTTGCCCTCTCCCTCTCTCTCTCTCTCTCTCTCTCTCTCTCTCTCTCTCTCTCTCAAATAAGTAAACTTTAAAAAAACAAAAAGGAAAAGAAAAGAAAACAGGGGCACTTTATGTCTAAAGTCACAAAAACCAGAATATGGCAAAGGCAGGATCTGAGCCAAGGCCATCTAGCTCCAGACCCCAAGCTCTGAAGCACAATGCCTGACTGCCCTGAAACTCTCTTCCCTAAAATCCTATTGAGACCACATAAGCATCAAACCCAATAAGAAAGAATAACTAATAAAATTTGGCTATAATTTCTGACTTTTATGATATTTAATTACAGTTTGATACTGAAGGATGGTAGAATATGCCACCCCAAAGTATGCTACCTTGGCATAAGGATTACATTGAGAAAGAGACACTAGGGAAACAGCAGACATAAGAAGTGCACTCTGACCTCCTCTTTCCTTCCTGAAGGCAGGAGGAAAACTCCTACATAAAAGATGCCCTCCCTATACCAGGAGGAAAGGAACGTTCTTATCACCAGAGATGGAGTGTAGAGGCCAAGGAACATCTGTACAAACAGACCTTGTTAAAATCACTCTTATCTTCCTTGAGTCTCCCCATATATTCTAGTTATTTGTCCACAAGTACCTCTGTCTGTTCAACTTAGTATAGAAACACTTGGACCAAACCACTTCTTTGGGTCTTCATTTTCTCTGGGTGTTCTCATATATGCATGTAAAAATCTGTATGCTTCTCCCCTGTTAATCGGTCTTATGTTGATTTGATTCTCAGGCCCAGCCAGAGACCCAAACAGGGTTAAAGGGAAAGTTCTGCTTCCCCTACAATGCAAATCTTATAAGAAATAGATGACAGAAAAGCAAACCAAATCAAAATAAAATTATAAATTTATGAAAAGCCAGGCTCTTGAGAAGAAGGTGGTTGTGATGTTGCTTTACCTCTCTGGGTTTCAGAGTAGGCAGGGAAACTAATCAATCAATCAATTTTAAATGGCTTTTGGAATGAAACAAAAAGAAAATATAACATCTGACATTCATAATTATATAAATTTCCACATCTAAGAAAAGAAAGACAGACATGATTTGATAGCGGTTAAGCAGTTGATGTGTTAAAGACTAGAAAACTTTGGTCTTTACAGGGTGGTATAAAAATTACAAAAGCTAAAAAGATGTCAGGCCACACAAGTAGTGGAGTATTTGGTGGACTAGGGGAGGCAATGGCATTGCTGGGTCCTCAGAACCCATCCTGGCCAAGCACAACTACATGAGCACGGCAAGAAGCAAGAGGAGCATGCGGGGTGAGGAAACTCTGCAATTGTCAGAAACGGATGAAAGAAGGGGAGGTGATTATATATGGGCGGAAAAAAGATTTCTGTTAAAAGGAGAAAACTTATTTTGTGTTACTCCAGAATTAAGACTATGAATAATTGTCCCAAGAACACCTAAATTGAGCACATACAAAAAATTCCCCCCAAATAAGAAATACCTAATCAAAGGCTATGTGCAAAGTATAGAGCATATAACTGGAAACAGTCTATCATATTGTAGATAAAAATAATTCACTCAAAAATAAACATCTGTCTGCCACTGAAGGAACGTTTGGGGATAAAACTTTACTCAATTTACCTGTAACATATTCTATCTTTTAAATAAATAATTTATAAACAAGCATAATTAACATTTTAATTGTTATAATCATAGTATGAATAAAGGTGTTACAAGTACTTAAAACAAGAATTCTATAGAGGCACTGAACTTTAAGATATAGCTTGAACTAGAAGAATGAGATTTTATATAAGATCCTCTTAATGTTTCCTTTTCAATTACATAATCTCTGAAGAAAACAAATTATTATGAAGTACATTCTTATTTTAACAAGTGACAAATAATTGTTCCCCTGTTATCATCACATTTCTTCAAAATAAGCTTGTATCTTAGCAGGTTAATCCATGAAAGTTACAGTTTTAACTCTATTACCTACAATTCAACAAGAGGCAGTCTTTTATATCTGACATGTGTTTTAAATGCTATAAAACTAAGTGATTTTACAGAGAAAATAGAAAGTAAAACAAAAACAAAAACAAGAACAAAAACAGAATCTTACCACTCCAAGCACTTTATTGACTTTTACTTACTTTTGCACAAGCATATACCATAATTATAGTGTATCTACAATTTTTATATTCTTTTCTATTACCATCCTATTTTACAGAAATATTAAGTCCAAAACATTAAATATCTTGTCCAAGTACACTGATCTAGGCAGTTACAGAGTTAGGCTTTGAATCTCCCAGTCTGGCTTGAGAACCACACTCTTACCAAGAACCATGCTCTTATCCCTACCCTACATTGCCTTTCAAAGATAAAATGAGCCTAGAGCTATGGAGAGTCAGGTGGACCCCAGCTCAAACTGTCTAGTCATTATTGGAATATGACTGTAACTAAGAGTTGAAACGTAACTGTGTTACATCTTTCCTGTTGAAGAGGAAGGTTCTGTGTGTTTATTCATACACTATTCCTTAGCTGTTCATCTGATACCTATTTAGTACCTACATGAAGCCACTGTGCTAGTGACACAGAAGTACAAGCCACAGAGAGAGTTTCCAGGGCAGTGTCCTGCATGGTTTTTGTGCCATGGATCTCTTTGACAATCTATGATGCCTATGGACATTTTCTCAGCATAATGTTCGTAAAGACACAAAATAAAACACATACCAAATTCTATTGAAATACCATTGTCAAAATATTTTGAAAAGCGAATTTATGGGGGCGCCTGGGTGGCGCAGTCGGTTAAGCGTCCGACTTCAGCCAGGTCACGATCTCGCGGTCCGTGAGTTCGAGCCCCGCGTCAGGCTCTGGGCTGATGGCTCGGAGCCTGGAGCCTGTTTCCGATTCTGTGTCTCCCTCTCTCTCTGCCCCTCCCCCGTTCATGCTCTGTCTCTCTCTGTCCCCCAAAAAATAAATAAACGTTGAAAAAAAAAAAAGAAAAGCGAATTTATGATACAGTAATGTCCTTTATTTAAGATATAGAAATTTGATGGAGGAAGACACAAGTGCAGAGGCCAGAAAGGTAATAAAATATACTAATCAAAAATATATTTTAATATATATTTATAGACATCATTAATAGTACAGATCTTTTAAAATAAATTAACAAAGAGAAGAAAAAATACATGACAAAAGTTAGATGAAAAGTTGGATCAAAAAGTCAGTTCTAAGTACACCAGTGGCTACCTAATCTGAGCACTTTATTTAGTCCCAATTTTCTTGACCTCACTGATACCCTGGATTCTCAGGACTCCCTGGACCTTGATTTCTAAGACCCGATACTTACCTGTATCTCCTCCTACTCTTCTCAGTACTTCTCTGCTCCTTCCACTAATTCTTCTTCTAACTTCTGAACACACACATGTCCAAAGCTTTCTTATCAGAGTATGCATCCTAGAAACAGTCTTGGTAACTTCTTAATCAGCTCTCCTGGTATTCATCTCCCACTACCACATATACTGTAGCTACTCTTATGTAATGCTTCCTCACTCTTGCCTACCCACAGAAGCCATACCCTTATTTCAGAAATGACTCCTTTGGTCCCAAAATAACAGATTCCCATAAAGCAGAGGCAAAGGTCACTCACCATCTTTTCTCAATGCCTTCCTCTTTTCACTGTCCACATATACAGAGCTGCTTTTAAGAATCTGATTTTCCAGCAAGTGTACCCCAACAACCCCACATCCCAGGTGTTAACTGGGTCAAATCAGAATTATAAACCTCAAATCCTAAATCCCCACTCAACTTATTACAATAACTAAATCAGAAATTTCTGATTTACAGAGTGTACAGAGAATGTCAGTTGTCTTTCTTTTCCTTACATTATCTTAGGCTCATGAGTCGAACTTAACTAAGAAATAGTAAGGACCTGCTTTTATTCCTTTAGCATAAGTGCAAGGAGAGTCAAGCCTGAGTGATGCACTCTGTGATTCCTTTCCCTGAACTCATCTGTTCTGCTAATTAATTTCTTGAGGGAAAAAAATGCTGTACATTTATGTATCCACACAACTGTCTCATACATAATAGAAGCTCAATAAATGTTGAATGAGTGAAAGAACAAAAGAGTAAATACAGTAGACTAAAGGTGCCAGAGGCTGGATCTCTAACAAAAGAATAAACACTCCATATTCCTTAACAATTAAATTGAAGACTTAAAAAGCTATAAAAGACAATGTCACATGGGAGAGTTTACTTTAAAAATAAAGAAACTAAAATTCTAAACCCTCAAACCCCAAATTCCCATTCAGCCACCTATACTTCCATATTTGAAATTTCCAAGATAGTAAAACAGCAAGTGATATGGTAAAGACTGAATAGCAATTCCAACACGGTCCAATTAAGCTGTCTATGCCTGTATTTCTTATTTTTAATGTGATCTTGGGAAGTTCAAACCATAGACCCAGGCCTCATTTTCTTCATCTCTAAATGCAAACACTACCATTAAGGTTCCAAAAGAAAAAAAATGGGTAAAAATAACAGTAAAGCCTTCTGTCAATTTGTAGAACTCTATATGAATGAAGAAATCAACATGTGAGTTGGAGAGTTCATGCCAGGCAGGTGGGTGTGTAGTGTGGGTGTTGCGAGGAGGGGCTTATGTGTGTGTGTGGTCACAGCCACATTCTGCAGGTTTAACTTTTCCTTTACACAATAGGAAACACATGCCATAAGGCAAGGCTAACATTAATTTATTTAAAAAGCAACTTATTTAGTTTCTACTATTTAGAGCCTCTAAAATATTTAAAATCTAAGAGAAGGAAGAAACCTCCTCTACTGTTAACCCTCAACACCATAATTCTCCAGCGTTCCAGCAGCTGTTCTCCGTGACACATTTCAAGAAAAGTAAGATATCCAGAAAGTCTGGGGTGTCTAAAGGCCTAACCTTTTTTTTTCTTTTTTCTTTTTTTTGGAACTGATCAAACATAGAAGTAT
This sequence comes from Felis catus, assembly GCF_018350175.1. Lineage (NCBI taxonomy): Eukaryota > Metazoa > Chordata > Mammalia > Carnivora > Felidae > Felis > Felis catus. The sequence goes on along the minus strand of NC_058372.1, from coordinate 26,507,075 downwards.
TACTGCTCCAAAATAGGCTGGAATTTTCAATTCTCTCAAAGCTACGAAGCACGTGAGCTGTAAATTTTGGTCTCATAGCAGTGGGGAGTCAATTGTGGGAGTTATGGTTTTGTTTTTGAGTGACCAATTTCTGCAAACTGAAGTTTAAGGAAAGATACTGGAAGTCATCCAAAATCAATCTTCTCTCAATTTCATTATTTTAGGACAAGCAGCAGATCCTTCACACTGCATGGAACAAAATCAATAAAAGCCAAGAACAACAGGCATCACTCTTTCAAGATCATTTCATCAGGATTTAGCAGAGGCAAATACAATGAAGTATCTGTAAGCTGCTAGAATAACAACATTTTCACTTTGTTATTCACTGTGCTCTAATCTGAACCCTATCTTCCTGTTCCAAATGCCATTTCAATATTTGAAATCTCTATAGCTGGTAAAATCACAAACACATCTGTGAATTTCTATCCCCTTAAATTAGATGAGTGTGTGACCTTTCTCTATCTTGGGTTCAGATATTCTGCATTAACATACTGTTTTCTTTTTGCATATATTCTTTTTATCCATCTGAGGCTCAATGACCCTTCCCTAGAAATATCAACTATCGGTTTTGTTTTCAACATTGGAATGTTTAGATTAGACAGTCAGTGCACAGGGAAAATTAATACAGCTCCCACCTGCCACAACTCATGTTAACTTCTGCATATGCCACTTCTGTGCTGAATGCACAAGAGCATCTCGGGAATAGCTCTGGGCTTGGGGGGAGGCATCTTTTCTAAACATATCTAGTTACTCTTCATCATCATGCATCCTGGGAGGACAGAGGGCCAATCTCTAGAATGTGAAGAAGCCACTGAGCAGATACATGGGAAAGGAATATATTTAGTATTGAAGAAATGGCATTCTGCTTCAGATTTCAAGCCTATAAATATGCTCACTTTCAGTAAATAAGTTCACTTAGAAATAATTATACTGGGAATCCTAAAATCACCCTTCCCTCCAAAATTCTTAGTAGTCACTTAATTCACAACAATATTGGACAAAATGTCCCTTTTCATCTTCACGTTTCTATTTTCAGGTGCCAACCTAGAATGTGCTCTCATGCTTTTGTGACATGATGAGGAAACATCTTTTGCTTTTACACTATTTATTCCATGAGTTTTTAAAATGTGGAGAAGTTCAAATAAAAAGCAGTAAAGAAGAGTGGAGAAAAATGAAGATGGGCTTTGGGGTCATCAGAGCTGAATTAGAATGATTCCTGGATATTTGATCTTTGCTAAGTTATTAGGTTGAACAATCAAATACTGCTGATATTTATTTGGGGGTGACAAAATGGCAATCTCAGAGGCTTCAACCGACTAATTAATAGGATCATCAATTTTTTGAAAAATTGAGATAATGTCTCTACTTAATAGGGCTATTGTATTTGGAAGCATCAGTAATCTAGCCAAAAAAAATTTCAATATTTTTACTAAAGCTTTGTTTATAAAGTATATTAGTAAATGTCAGATGTCAGGTTTCAACGAGAAACTCACATTCAATTTTTTAAACTTCTGAAGGGAGAAAAGAAGATCATGGTAAAATCAAGCCTTTGTAAGGAAAAAAAAATGAAGGAAGGAGGAAGGGGAGGCAAGGTTTAGAAGATGAAGACTACGAGGAGGACTCAGGATAGAGAAATGTGCCCTAGAAACTACATACAGTTCTCTCTGACTACATGTTAAGTGTGCATACTAGTGAGGGCTTAGTTCCAGTGGGCTTCTAGGTTCCCCTCTCTGCAGCTCACCCTGCCCTGGTACCTGACAACATTATGAAGCAAGCCTTACACAAAGAGCCACTGCAGGCATCAGTACCTCCTCCTCTGGATTCCTCTAGACCACTTCCTTTTTGCCTATCTATATCCTTCAGCTCGACTCCCCCAATCATTTGGATTTATCAACCATTTCTTCAGCTCACTCCTCTGCCCTTGGCAGTCCTCAAGAGTCAAAACTGCTAGTGTTCATTGATAAGGCTAACCACCATCTCAAAGGGCACAAGCTCCACTCCATGATGTAGCCACTCACTCTCACAGGTCTCTTAAGAGTACAGGTTGCAAGTGGAGCCCTCTTCTCTTTTAGAGGATATTTACCATGAACAATTCAGGGTAGGCTACTGACTCTCCCATTTCCGTCTGTTCTCATGAGATCTTTGGAAGTCCAGAATCAATGTGCTTGTTCCTGAAATCTCCTCTCTCCCTCCTCAAAGCAAAATGATACCCACATATCCAGAAAGGTACACTCTCAAACATTACCTACTTCAAAAGCGTCTGACTCTCAAGAGGAGAACAAGTGAGCAGAATGTAGTTTAACTACTAAACCAATAGCCAGCTCAATCCCAACAATGCCACAAATTTCAGATTTAGCCACAATGAGGAACCACCTCATTGTCCTAACATTATTGTCAACTGTTTCTATTGTTCATGCCATCTTTGAAAAAAAATTATATAGTAATAACATTCAAAATGTAGTAACATTCAAAATGAAGAAAGAAGATCAAAAAACACACAATACAATATGCGTTCTCTACCTTACACACACACACACACACACACACACACACACACACGACATACACACAAACTAAACACAGAAAATACACATACTTTCCAAAAACCCACTGTTTCATTTACTTGCCACTTCTGCTGATGGACTTCAGATATTTTCTTTTCATAATCAAGGAAAGTAAGGTAGCACAAATGTAAATGCTACATACCTCTACTCTTACCTAATTAATCTGCTACTCTAATCTTGATTCCTGAATTCTGATGACTTCAGCTCTAAGGAATGAAACAGTAAGGCACAACCAGCAAAAGAGGAGACGCAGCAGAAGTCCCTGCTGCTGGCCTAGTCAGTGCCTGGCCGCCTGGCATGACAGGTACCACAGCAGTCCCAGAGAGCCCCTCCTATCTGCCAGTTCTACTCACACAAACACAGGAGACATTTTTTGCCAACACATCCCCTCCACATTATGATGAGGATTGGTTTGTCATTGCCAAAAACTTAACTCTTATTTTTGGTCAAATAATCATAAAACTGGTTTCTAAAATTCAGTTTTGAATCCTAAAATTGAAAGGGCTGAGAGCATATAATCCAGTGTTCTTCCAAACTGAAAGTGATGACTATGGGTCATGAAATCAATTTACTGGATGGCATTTTTAAAAAATAAATAATATACTGCACATTGGAATGACATGTATTGTTTTGCAACATTTTACATATATAAAGCATTTATTTATTTATTTATTTATTTATTTATTTATTTATTTATTATTTACTTATTTTAAATGTTTATTTACTTGTTTTTGAGAGAGGGAGAGAAAGAGAGAGAGCAAGCATGAGCGGGGGAAGGGCAGAGACAGGGAGAGACAGAAAATCCCAGGCAGGCTCCATACTGTCAGCACAAGCCCGACACAGAACTTGAACTCATAAACCATGAGATCAGGACCTGAGCCGAAATCAAGAGTTGGATGCTTAACCGACTGAGCAACCCAAGTGCCGCAACACTTTTGTTTTTAATACACACATACATACCAGGATGCTTTATAAAATATATTTCTTACTGTGGATTGCAGTGGGAAAAAAAAGTTTGGAAATACTGCTCTAATCCAATCTCCTTATTTGACAAATAATAAAATTGAGCCCCAAAATGGTCAAGAAACTTACCCACAATTACACAACTTGTTACTAGCAAGTACGCAAACTTAATTATTCTTAATAAGATGTCTTTTTTTAATGTTTATTTTTGAGAGAGACAGAGCATGAGCAGCGGAGGGGCAGAGAGAGAAGGAGACAGAATCCAAAGCAGGCTTCAGGTTCTGAGCTGTCAGCACAGAGCCTGACGTGAGGCTCAAACTCACAAGCCAAAGTCAGACACTTAATGGACTGAGTCACCCATGCGCCCCAATAAGAGGTCTTTTTTAAAAAGATTTTATTTCCTGTAATTCTTTCTTTTTTTAAAGTCACATTAAACTTCAGCACTTGTCTCAAACCCAAAATGCAGGTATTCACAAATTTTCCAGATAATTGCACATAAACTATATAAACAATTTCTCCAAATCAGTTGACAAATCTGGACTCTAAGGATAACATCAGGCCGAGGATAGAAACCAGACACTGTGATTTGTAATCAACACAAGATTATATCTATTTAACATACAAAGTCTTCAACCCAATGTCAGGAACTTAACAAACACCAGTATCTTCCTTAGTCATACTTCCTTTGTTTTCCATCATGTACCTTGAGTCTAGATCACCCAAGACAACAGAAAAACTCCCACAACATCTAAACTAACTTCCCAAAAGCCAGAACTGGCATTATTAGATAATCTGTAACTCTTCAAGTGTCTGTAACAGCCTGAAGAAAACAACAACAAAAACCATAGAAACACTTTTGGTTATTCTAAAGAACTAGAAAATTAAATGAAATGGGCAGAAAAATAGGATCCAAAACAACCATTTAGGAAGTAACATTCGAATCACATATATTCAAATGGAAATGTCACTTCAGAGTATTAACCATATATCTCTTCTGAAACTTAGGTTAATTTTAACTGCTCTGAAATACTGGCCTCAACACCTTCTAGTTTAGGAGTTGAAGGTCCTGTCTATGCCATCTGAAAGCTAATTTTGCCTTGATTTTACAATAAGGTCTCAGATTTCTCACAAATCTTCAGGCCATTTTGAGTATTCTTAAAAATAACTACTGTTTGTTGGACAAGTCCATCATCAAGTAATTTTTAAATTATGGTATATTTATCATTTTACTAGTGATTCTTGACAGATATACTCAAGTGGAGGTCTATTTTTACCAAAACATTCCAGTTAATTGGGGGGTAGGTATTACAATGTGCCACATTAACAGAAATTATTTCAACTTGCATAGAAAGAAACAGCTACCACTAAAATAAACAACACTGAATCGTAAGTAAGTCAGTCAAAATTATGTCTCAAGGACATTACATACAGGTAACTTACTTTTCCTGACCAAAGTCTTCGGTCAGACAATAAAGTTATACTTGATTATGTAACTTTAACCTTTTCCTTCACCCTCATGGATACTTTTCACATAAGCCTATGTGTTTCCAAGTACGTCTACCTGTTATGTAGAGGTGCCTGTATTTCTGGGTTTGGGAGATTTGAGGGAGGGGACAGATTTTCTAAATCACATAGACCATAATAAGCCAGTGAACAAGAGGCAGACCTGTGAATACACCATTTGAATATTGCTGGTTGGATGTACATTTGAGAAGCTGCTTATTTGTTCAAGTGGCAGATGGAGATCCAATTTTCCAATCTCTAAAATTGCTACCAGATCCTAGATTAGCCAATTACCCTTCATTTTACAGAAAGTAACTATAATAAAATAATCCAAATAAAATTCTTGAATTCAACTTTCCAGAAGTAAGATGGTTAGTTTATACATAGTTTGAGTAAACCAGAGAGGGCTATTCCCTTCATCAGAAAACTTTCTAACACTACTAAAGTGAAAGAACCAGCATTCCAATTAGTCACATAAAACCATAACCAAATTCAGCAGTCAGTACAAAATCTAGCAACCCTATCATTTTTCAAGGTTATACCAGTTTTTACAAGGCAAAGCAAATAAAGCCTAGGAAAATATTCTGAACTAACACATTCACATTTAGAAAAGTTTGCCTCTTCTACAACAATGTTTAACCAATGCCATGAGATCCTTAAGTTTCTTAAATTATTCTCTCTTCCTTGAAAGAAACAAAAATTATTTTTCTTGCCTTAAAGATCTTTAAGGGTAATCCCAGGCCCACTCCCATATCTCAATCTTTTTCTCTTTCCCTTCTATCCATCTCCCCAGGTATCTGTAACATAGGTTGTACTATTTTTATTTTTCTCTCACTTTTTTTTCTTTTATTTATAGTTTCTTAATCTAGCAAATCAATCAAGCTTGTTTTTTCACTATGTCAAGTAAATAAATGATGTTCTTAATTCAGGATGAGATTCATCACATTTCATCATGAATTAACATCATCCATCTAACATCTACATTTTTAACAATCATATGTTCTTACTTCTACCTTCTCTTACTTTTTCATGTGCCAATCTCATCAGAAGAGGAAAAAAACCTACCATGAAATTTAGACATTTTTGTAGTTGAACAGACCTGTATTCAAATCTGATCTCCCTAACTTAACAGGCTGTGGTTGATCTACCCAGGTGAAAATCGTCATCCCAAAGACATGCTTTCTTTTCTTACAGAGTTGACACCTAGAAGAACACTCTACTAACAAAGGGTCCAACACTGTCCATGTAGGCCTATTTACCCAGCAATCGTGCCTCTTGAGGCAATTACTCTATCTGAACAATGACCTTCCTGACTAGTGGCAGAAACTATAAAAACCCTACCTGAGTTTCCTGTTGTCTTTTCACTCCTCTCCTAGAAGCAACACTTCTTTTGTTATAAGATACAATTCAAAGAAGCATCTGGTCTCACACAATAGAAAATCATGCCTCACATATCTTGGGTTCCCATCATTCAAATACAACAGAGATCCTTTACTAAGATCCAGACCTTTCAAGGCACATTGGCAAGGTAGTTTCTCCATTTATGTCATGACAGAATAACCAATCAGGAACAGCCAGAGTGATGTTCTCCCCAAAGCTGCTGTTCTGTAGCTACCTCAGGGACTTTGAAACTTCTTATAGTTAGTGATGAGGGCTGCTTCCCAGCATTTACATACTTTTCAATTCATATAATAGACATTTTAAAGAAAGTTGTTGATAGACTTCATTCTGCTGGTGCACATCAGTTAAATGTGTTTTATTTCCCTTCTGGGTTGTGTGCTGGCAGAGAATAACACAATGAAGAGGTGGTAGTGTGCATTTCCAGGCCCTTTATGGTCAAGATTATGAAAGAAGGGCTTTGACAAAGAATGTTCAGGCTGACTATAAGAGTTTTCCTTTTAGTACATTATTGTTGCCATGTGTTTGCTGCTGTCTGGAGCAATAAAAAAGCTCTGAAATATTTGTCTGTGTCCTTCATGTACTCAAGAGTTTCCATAAGAGAAATCACTTGGAAAATCACAATATTGCTCCAAATAAAATATTAACATAAAAAACTTGTTGAAATGTTGAGCTAAAATACTAAAGAATTATTACCACAGATGTAATTTATGAGGATCTGAGTGCCTTAGCCTCATAAAGGCTTTTCCATTCCCACTACAAGCACATGTTTGGTATTGTTCTTCATACAATACTGATGCCGCCAACCAGAATGATTTGGTTTGGGGGATCCGCAGAAGTTCCGACGGAACAGATGAGAATGACAAAGAAAGAGCATTATATGATTCAATCCTGAATAAAAGTACATTTAATAAACCAATAGCCAGCCCTTATAATTTTATTTAAAGAAATTAAAATTATTTATTTTGTGTATGAAAAATGTAGGCACTTTTTCCTTCTTTCTATCATGGATATTTTTGATAGATAATTATAGACTGCAGATATTTTTAGATTGATTTCCTCAAGTTGAAGGATTTGGCCTTGTAACTATAACAAGTTACCAGGAGTACTAATTACCTATAGGAGAATGGGTTAGCTCAACATTGGTAAAAAAAAAATAATCATTTGGTAGCCATGAATTCTCTCCAAATGTAATCTTCATGGAAATCTCCAAAAGAAGAGACTGAATTTGATTTAGGGACCATTTCATCTTTAGCTTTCAAATTTAAGCACAGATTGCTACACTGATCCTCAATTCCTGGGAACTGAAGGCACTCAATAAATGCTGTGCTAATCAAACTGTATGCATTAGCACTTGATCACGTGACTTTACAGTGTTCCCTGAGTGCCACTGCCTCTCCAATGGAACTGCAAATAAGCTCTGTACCTTGAACTTTTAATTATCCTAAGACTTAACACAGTTTGACTCTTTGTTCTTAAATATTATCAACATCAAAGAAGTTTTTATTTTTTACAAAATTTAGGTTGAGGGAAGTCTCCATAATCAAGGTGAATTATCTACATTGTCCAAGTTCTGTGTCCTAAGATTATTGGCCTTACCATATATACTCTGTTGACATATTTTGTAAGGTCTTTGTTTTTCCTAACCCCACAATAGCTGAAAAAGGAGCTATGGATTTAACAATTAATTCAGGGTTTATCTACTTCACTTGTCTGCAAAGGATAATCTACTCACACAGTGGAACAGACAAACGAGAGACAATTAAAAAGAAGGTCAAAATTAAAGAGTCATAATAAAACACTGTGATATGGAGTATTCATTTTACAAATGATAATGCTATGGAAGAAAAAAGTCAAGTGTTGACAAGGTTACAAGACTAAATTAGTAATAGCAGCAAGAATCAGAAATAAAAATGCAGCTGAGATCAGAACAACAACAACAACAACAACAACAACAACAACACAGTCAAGAACAGAGTGAGGGATATGGAGTTTCATTAATGCTTCTGGAATTAAACTAAGTGACTCATTTTTAAAAGGAAAAGATGGCTAGGAGCTAACTTTCCTGTAAAAAAAAACAGCAATAATAGGAATCTGCTTTGCCTGTACCACAAGGTTGGCATAAAGATAAAAGAGACAGAGAAGACATGGGAAAATGTTCTACAAACCATAATGAAGGTAGTGTTCCTTGTATCAACCTTAACCTGCCTAGTAACTCATGATTTCTTTCAGAAGAGTTATCTGCTTTCTCTTAGTTATTAATTCATTCAGTGATCATTTACTGAACAACTACAATGTGCAAATCACTATATGAAGAACCAGTGTAAACACTAAAACAAAATAGAAGAACTCTCATTCTTCAAACAGCTTATAGGTTAGTTTGTGATATAGTAATCTAGTATGGGAATGAATCATATGAGTAAATGGCTCTCAACCATTTCCTAGTTCCCAATACTCGGCCCTACCTTTATTTTCACAGAGAAATCAAGTGGAATTTTCATAGAGAACCTACTGAAGGACTTAATTAGCCTGAAACTGATTTACTATTGAATTTGGAAAGAAAAGGGGAAATTAAAGTCAACTAGAAGGCTCTAACAACAAACTGTTTGTAAGATGGTGAGGAAGGATTTAACCAGAGCAATAGCACCAGAAATGAAAAACTAATCCTTTGAGAGTCTACCAAGCAGAGGATAATTTTCAGTGAAAACATTCTAAGCTGTTACAAAACTGAAGAAGGGAAACTAGATAGCAATAAAGAGAGAAAAGAGAAAGAGAAAGAAAAACAGAAGCAATACATGACGCAGAAGAAAGATGTGAGAAGAGAGGTTTCATTAGAAATTACTTTTTTCCTTGAGTGCCTGGTTATTTTTTACTATGTGCTGCTCATTTTCTTTGTAAAATTATTTGTGAGGCTTATTTGTGGCAGCTTCCCCTCAAGAGGAATTTTGTTAGCTCCTGTCAGGAATTTAGGATGCTACTAGTTAATGAACTCCTATCACTAAATCCTAGGCTTAAAGTATGCCTAAAGGTCTACTTTTGGTTATATATTCTTAGCAATTTCCCCTCAACTGTGCTCTGCTTAGCATCAAAGAATTATTCCTGTAGAATCCCCTAGTGGTAAAGATAAGGTTTATATTTAATCCATCCTAAATCTAAAGATGTAGTCCTTTGATTTCTGTCTCTCTCATCACACACTGACAAGACTGACAAAACTAAGTTCAAGTTTGCCAAATGGGCAAATGCTCTCAGGATTAAAACAGCCTAAATATGTGATTTACCTACCCTACTTTTCCATAGGTATTAGCCCAATTATCGTCCACTATCTTATTTGTTCTTCAGTTATTTTAAGCAGACTTAAGATATTTTTTATCATGTATTTTCAGTTGTTTTAAATATAAGATTTGATCCAAATAATTTAGCCTTCAATATCCGTAGATATTGAACAAAATAATTAATTCAAATCTCTATACACAAAAATATTGTAGTAAACTAAGGAAATATATGATCCAAATCTGCTGGCAATGAGAAACAAGTATATGCAATTGTTCCACTTAGAAAAGATTAAGTATTTGCAAAACTGAGATTAACGTATTAATTTGATAGTTATAAACAAAGTCACTTACCATTAAAAAACTAAATTATTTTATTAGGCCACCAACCAACAAATACATAGAAAATACTCCTAATGATGTACATTCCAAGTATCAACAAATCTCTTGAATTTTCAAAGCAACATTCAGCCTGAATAAACAAAAATAGATTTTAAAAAATCATACATTTATAAAATGACCTGTTTTACATTGCTTTCTAGGATTTCAATCACAAGCTAGAACAACAAAACCAAAAAACCTTGTTTCTTAATCTTAATTATAGAGGTATAAAAACAAAAAGGTTTTGGAATGGTACTTTGATTTATACTGATACTAGTTCAAATTAAAACAAATATTTTAAAATATTTGAACTCTTACTATGTTTATAATGGCATAAAATAATTTGAACAACTCCTCCACAACCAAAATGGAATACATACTTTAGAGCATCAAAGAAGGATTTAACTGAAGTTTCAAGGTCTCATCACTTATTAGTTCAAACTATCAGCCTAAGAGAACTAAAAGGAAAATGACACTATATTCATTATGTGATTTAAGTATAAAACACTGCCATGATAAATATTTGGAAATTCCAACCTTTTATAAAGCATACTTTATGTACAATATCAGCATTCATCCCTTTAGGGTGTACGATGTGGACTGCCGCTGGGGGGAATTTATCTCATTTCATTTTCATTCTACATTCCACTTTGGGGTTGCCAACTAAATTGCTTCTTGGTTTATACTATAGAAAACTTCATAATGTTTAGCTGGAATTGCTTACTTTTAAAGTATGCTGATAGAAAACCCAATGTGGTCTGAAATATCCTCACCAGATGTTTGGATGGATGTGAAACCAACACATATCAAAAGGAAAATTCAAAATACCCTTAGCTATATAACACATAGCCTCATACATTTAACAAGTTCAACTGATCAAAAAACAATAAAACATTTTCAGGGGAACTGAACTTAGGATTAGTACATTTTCCATTGTAAGTACTCAAATTCTATCCAGTTTTTATTTTTATTTTTATTTTTTTGTTTTTTACTCTCAGGATCTCCATAAAAGTCAAGTGATCATGAGCTACAAGTTAAGTGCCTTTAATAGGACTAGACAATGGGACAGTCTAAAACAGGCTTTCCCAATCTTGGTCTGAAAAACAGAAGTTTAGTCATTAAAACAAAGAAAATGATAGTCTTATTTCTTTCCACACCAGCCAGACCACAATCTGGTATAAGATATTCAATTTTGAGCATTATTACACCTTCAAAAAATAAAGGTAAATGGGATGTGTTAAGCACATAAGAATAAATATAGTTATGGGAACCTGAATCCACATAAGAAGAAGAAATACTACAGGAAATAGTATTTATGTCCATGAAAAGAGAAGGTCAGGGCCTTCTCTGGAGGCGGAAAGGTATCTACATGGAAAACCCTTTCCAAAATAATTGGATTGTTCTGCATGAATTCTAAGAAAAAAACTAGAAACAATGGATGTAAAACAGACTACAGGAGGAGAAATTTTCAAATACAATTGTCTGAGGATGAAATGGATTGCCATGACATGTTGTAGTGAAGTAGTTAAACTACTGAGGTTATACAGTTGACCCTTGAACAACAGAGGTTTGAATTGCTTGTGTCCACTTACACATGGATGTTATTCGATACAGTACAGTAGTATAAATGTATTTCTTCTTATGATTTTCTTGATAACCTTTTTTCTCTAGCTTACTTTATTGTAATACAATATATAACACATATAACATACAAATATGTGTTAATCAACTGTTTATGTTAGGATTCCAGTCAAGAGTAGGTTATTAGTAGTTAAGATTTGGAAGAGTCAAAAGTTGTATGTCTATTTTTAACTACATGGCGGGTTGATACCCCTAGCCTCTGTGTTGTTCAAGGGTCAACTGTACTTGTTAATATTACTGAGTATCTCATGAGTGTACCATCATACCATCAAGCCTCAACTTGTTCTGTTCTCTCTGAATCAGTTTCCTTCTTTACCTGGCAAAATATAACTTCAATCATTCTAGGCCAAATATGGCCCCTGTCCTGAAATGTTCCCTGACATCACCCTTTTTACAAAGCCCTTCATCCTTAGAATTAATTATTCCCTCACCAAAGATCATGCAGCACTATTTGTGTTCTTCTATTACAATATTTACCTATACTCAAGTGTGATAACAGATGATAAGCACTACCATATTTATTTTTATTTTTCCAGCACCTATATAGTGGTATAGTCTTAGCCTGTCATGTTTTAGGCAACAAATATGTTCCAAAATGCAGAAAGTAGTCAAATAGCAGATATAGAGTCAGGCTAGGTAATTTTTTAAGACATTGAGATTCTATAGTTCTAGGAAATACAGAGACATGTTTAGGCCTCTTACCAGTAAATAAAGATGATCTAGTACTGATACCCCTATCAGTGAGCATGGAAGAAAAAACTATTGTAAACACACCCTTAACAATGAAATGGAGACACTCAGAACCAACTGCATTTCTCTTGACAGTAAAAACAAAAAGCTCACTCAGAGCTCTGTAAGTAGAAGTTGGTCATTTTAGACATTCCAGAAAAAAAGAATTTTTAATTTAATAGCAATATAAATGATATCCTAAATAATGCAGAATGTTTGATACAGAAGTAAAGATACTGGAATGCTGTCAGGAAATACCAACAGATAGGTGTATTAAGGCAACATTTATCAATTACACAAATTTATATTATTTGTATTATTATTATTGCTTATTCTACTTCTGGGCTGTATCTTAAACTTGTCCATTGATATATGCCAAAACTATAAAAGTAAAGGAAAGGAGAAAGTGTCAAGCCTCACCACCAACTCTATCTCCAATGTGATCAGTCTTTCCAGATTTAACTAACTGGACTGAAAATTAAGTTCAAACATATTCAGCCTATGCTATTCCTACTGGGCTTTTAGAAATCTCTATTTTAGAAAAATAGGTCTACAAAGACCACAAGACATTCTTTAATATTTAAAGAAGACAAAAAAACATTTGAAAAACAATAAAAATAAAGACCAAAAGATAGGGGTTGTTTGCATTATATATTCTTTTTTTGTAAGATAAGAAAAATGATGAAAAAACAAAAACATGGATTTATCTTAAAAATATCCAAAACATTTCATACATTCACCACAGACTCAGCCTAATCCCATAACTAGAGTTAATGAGCATAACAGTACCTTTTATAGACACGGAGAGGATCCAAATAATAAAAATGCACAAGAAGCATTTTAATTATAATGCTTAATTAATATAAATATAAAGTTAAGAAAACATTCAGCAAGATTATTCAAATTGAAAGACTCTTGTAAGATTTGCAGTCACTGAATGTTTATTGTGAAAAACAAAAAGAACCATTTTATAAAGTTTTAATTCTAAAAAAGATGCAGTGCTCCTGGCTGGCTTAGTCGGAAGAGCATGCAGCTCTTGATCTTGGAGTTGTGGGATCAAGCCCCATGTTGGGTTGAGTATAGAGATTCCAAACAAACAAACAAACAAACAAACAAACAAACAAACGAGCAAATATTAAAAAAAGCTAAAAAGATGAAAAATTGAATGCATATTATGATTCCATGTAAATGAACAGACCAAGAATGAAAACAGAAAAAAACACAGCAAAATGTAGGTTCCAGTGTTAAGATTTTAGGTTAACTATTTTCTGTTTTCCAAATTTGTTCTAATGCTGTTACTTTTGTAACTAAAAAATTTTTTTTCATTCAAAACAATTTAAAAGTCCTGGTATAATGGAAAAACAGTACTTAGAGTAGAATACGGATTTCTCAAGAAAGAGTCCTCTGATAATTCCCAATAATCTTCAAGTCTTCATGTAGAGAGGATAATGAAATGCAGGCCCTTGTTTTGAGAAAACAGCAGGGATTCTAACCTGGCTAAATGAGCACTCCTGAAGGAAGCTAAAGACCAGTGTCAACACACATCTGCACAGGGAAGATTCTGTCAGATGCAGCAAGAGCTCTGCTCACATCTGTTCAAAATACACATCAGTGAAGTGGACACAGGCTTAGGAAACACGCTGAGCACATTAGAAAAAGATACCTAGAAGTGATTACAATTATAATGAACAATGTAAAACAGAATAAAGCTATTAATTTGTTTAAACACTACAGACTGGAAAATTTTAACTTATAGCTACAAGATGGTAATTTAGCAAAGGTAATCTGAAGGCCTCACTGGGTCCAAATATTAAAGCATAAAAATAAGGCTGAAGGAAACATGTATACTGCCAAGAAAGCAAAATATGATTCTAGACTGCACAAAAAGAGAAGATGGTAGCCCTGGAGTGCCATATGCTTCACTAAACCCACATACTACAAGGGATACCAATAAACCAAGCACCAAGAGAGAAAAGAAGAGATTTAAAGCTATTTAAAACTACATTCAAAAATTCAAGAGGAAGTTATATAAAAAGAGGGATAGACACTTTGGTGTAGTTTGGGGGTCACAGAGAACTAAAATCAATGGCATAGAGAATCAGAAAGAAGCAGATTTGGGTTTAATGTAGAGATCTTTCTGACAAGAAAGCAGTCCAAGCATAGAACGGGCTGCTGGTGAAGGCAGCCAGCTCCATGAACGGGAGTGTCCAGACAGAAGCATAAATGAGATCATATACAGTCAAGGAAGCTATAGAAAAGATTCCTGCACTATATAAAAGATAATAGACTACCTGTAAAATCTCTTCTAACTGTGAGATTCCATGATTTGTTAAGCCATCTAAGGTCTGGTACAGGCACCACAACTAACCAACACTGAAAATAAAACAGAATCCCACATGGAATTTTCTCATTAAAAATAAGAAAAATGGTTATTTGCTCCAGTAATTTGGAAACTGTGAAAACAGATGGCATACTCCCTCAAAGCACTAAACACATGCAACTAGCTTTCCAACATAGCACAGAATATCATACATTTAACAGAGGACATTTTTCACATTTTAATATGTCCAAAACCAGGCTGCACCTTACAATCTAGAGCTGTGATCAGCCAAGTGCGAGTCATGCTGTAGCTGTCAGTGACTAAACATGTGCACAGCTGGTCACCACTGTTCATGCTCTTGTTGCCCCAGTTAAAGAGGGAGCACTGCAGGTATTATATATCTTACCTTTAATTACACTATCAGCATTAAAACAAAAAGTTATTGTATATAGAAACGAACTAAAATATGGAGTGGGGCACAAGTTTGGTATTAAATTAAGCAGACACTTGTCCTGGAGGAATGTCTACAATTCTGTGTTTTCTTGCAGAGTAACCAATTTATTTCACTTATATTTTTATTTTCGATACATGCACAAGAGTAAAATATGATATAAATATGTCTCAATAAATCTGAGTAAGCTTTTCTATAAGTGGAAAATAAAAGCATTTTAAGTGGAAAGAAAGAATTATGTCATAGTTTAATTAGGAAGCTTATCTTTTCCTAATGGTATGTGAAATAAAATAATGATACACCTTAAATCAGTAGTATCTTAGATTCAATGAAATACAATGTGTTTCTTGAAAATTTGGTATGTATTTTATACTACATAACCCTTTATTTTTAATCCATCTACATCTTAGAATTGTAGAGCTGGAAGGAAACTTGGAGGTTATTTGGTCTAACTCAATCTAGTGTATGAATCCTCATGTAGTAGATGACAACTTTTAAAGAAGCTGAAAATTCCACACATTTGTGGAACCTAATAGAAAGCATGCTATCCAAAAGAGGATTTCTCAAGGCACAGAAAGTATACCAAAAAGAAAATCTTCGACCTCAAAAAAATTTAAGATTCATGCTCAGTGAAGTCACCACAAAATTAGCACAGAAGTGACAAACCGGAAGAATGTATTTGCAACATACATAACTGACAAAAGATTTATAGGAATGCCTGTATATCAGCAATAAAAATGGTAGAAGAAAAGAATGGACAAAGGATAAGAAAAGGCATTTCACAGAAAGGAACACTAGAATATCTAATAAATATACCGACGGTTCAACTCTACTACAAATCAGAGATAAAGCCATGAAATTACATAAAGTCCTCTAATTTACAGAATAAAAGGATACATTTTAATATTTGGTAAAGTAACACGATTTGTTAAAAAGAACACTGAAATAAACTATTTTGTAAAGTAAATACTCATTTTATAGCTAAAAATGATAATTATAATTTGTTTTCAAATTAAGGTTTTTATACATCAGGTTGTCTTGAAGCAGCATATTATCTGTACAGAGAAATAAAATGTGTTCTAGGATTTCCAAATAAAATATGTGTGTGTGTGTGTGTATTTATCTCACTTTTCTTTTATTACTAGAATTTACTTATATTTTAAGAAAATACAACATACTTGTAAACTTGAGCACAGTTTAAGCACAACCAGTTAAAGGAAATATTCACAGTGTCTGTTTCAGAAATAAAAATCTTCATGTTCACTGATGTAGTGGAAACCACTACATCAATGGTTTGCCATTTTATGGAAAAAGACAAGTTAGGTAACAGCTGTTACTAGGTCAAGTGCAATTCAAAATCATTAAGAGCAATGTATGGCAGTTCTAAAAAAATACTTCAATAGATTCTCTTGCTGTGAAGTTCACATATTGCTCAATCATTCTAGGACTAATCAAAAGCAAGGGGAACAAATAATTCTCACTAGCCTGAGAACAGTAAAAATCTACTTGAGGTTCTCAATTCAAGCAGATGGGCAACAGTTCTGAAGCACAGTTATCTCATGAAAATCCCAATCAAGTCACAATGAACACATGCCATAAAAAGCCAAAATCAACTTTATATTCTAGTTGTGTATGTATATACATCTAGAAACCATTTAAATTAGCGAGTGCAAGTTCCATATTTCTAAATGTCTACATATTTAAAAATCAAAGAATAAGTTTGCCTTTTTAAAAAAAAAGCTAGTTACTAAAGAGGGATACATAATGTGTATATATTGATAGACAATGTGGATCTATTTAACAAGTTTCATCTTAACATTGTCATACTGAGCAAAATACAAAGAAAATAATGCTATTTGAAAGGAAAAGGAAAAATAAACCATGCAAGTTCGCTAGTTCCAGATCATAAATGGACAAAAGAATTGCAAGAATATTCAGAAGTCCAAAAGAAGCTGTTTACATATCACTGGATTTTTTAGAATCTGAAACTTTTCTTATTTTTTATATTTTATTATTATAGATAAGAATATACATAGCCCCCACCCCATGGAATAATGCCTGTTCTATTGTGTTTAGGAGAGAGCAAAAACAGATGGTTCTAGTCAAAGCACTTTAACAACCCCCAGCTTTCCCACCTATCTCCTGAAGGGGTGGCGATGTGGGGGATGGCTAGGAGGAGGATGAATGTTGCCGGGACGAGAAAGAGGGTGGCAGTTTAAATCAAAAATAGACAGGTAGAGCAGTGAGGGGTAAAACTGAATGTAAATTATGTTTGGCTTTAAAATATAAGAGTTTTAATGTTTTATTAGTAATAAATCCACCTTTCCCCCCTTAAACTGCTGTCACAACATGTATTAGTGGCCCCTGACAAATGCTTGAAATCTTTGCCATCATTATTACACAGGAAAGGCTTTGAAAGAATTCCAAGCAATCCATCCATGTCATACTTAGACAAAGCAAGTGAGAGGCAATGGGTAGAGAAGATTTAGCTCCGAATAAAGAGAAAGCCTTAACTCTAGTCCCCACATAACCTAGCTGTGCCTGACCTAGGGCAACCAAAGGCAAGGAGCTTCATCTCTTTGTGATCCAGTTATCTAATATGTAAAAGGAAGGAATTAGACTAGGATCTTCCAGTTAGAAGAAGGCAGTCACCAATCTAGATGGTTAAGATAGTGATAACAAAAGAAATGTCAAATAAATAAACTGTTGCCATTAAGTAGAGTCTATAATTAATTTTCAGGTATATTTCCAATTTTGTATCATAGCTTAAAAAAAAAAAACTTCAATTAGCTATCAAAAGTAAAGCTGATTAAATATTCCCTTATATTAGTAAAAACAAAAAAGGTAGGATATTAAGAAAATTACAAATAAGTTATTTTTGTAATTATTCTTCAAATAATGAAAATTTAGTCACAAAGAAAGTAATCTACTTGAAAAATTTTAAGCTTTTATTGTAAATAGCAAAAGACAAAGTCCAATCTAAGAATTTGTAAATAATTTATAACTTCATTTAGACACAAATTCTTAAATCCTTATGGTAACTGCATAGAAGAGAGGTGGGGGAAAATCTAACTTTTACGTATCTGAGTTATTTAAGTTACACTTAGAGTAATCACTGCACAAAACTTTTAAGATTTCCAAATGTCATATAAGAAAACTAATAAAAAGCGCTCAGAGTAAATATTTTAGGAATGCCCTAATTGGGATGAATAAAAGACTGATAAAAGCTTGAAAAAACAACCTAAAAACAAGTTTGCCACCTTGAATACATAAAATGCCCCTAAACAGAAAAGAAATCTGAATAATTAAAAATAACCTACTCTATGCTGGTTATAATTTTGTACTCTTTCACTGGGAATACAATATTTAAATACAATGAAAGCTAAGAGGAGAAGACATGCTTTGATTACTATGTAGTATTTTTTTATGAATTTTATAAACACTTCCTTATATAGCACTTCCTTATTAAAATAAAAAATCAACAAAAAATGAACACCTTGGAAATTAAAACTTTTAATTTATATTTTTTCTTCCAGATGGTGAATTTGGACTTTGCCACTGAATATCTTTTAAAGACACATCTTTTAAGTTTTTTTAAACTTTCACTTTTTGTTTTCTAAATTCATTTATATATTTGACCACTACATTTTACATTATAAACTCCAATTTAGCATATATTTAATAGAGCAGCCAATACTGATAAGTGGCAAACTCTATTACCCTAAAAACCAAACATACTTCAACCTTAACTACTCCAACCATAATCCCTCCCCTTCCCCCCAAAAGTAATGTCATTAAACACAAATTTATGGGAGGTTGTACTTTAATGAAATGTACTTACAATATTTAGAAGCTTAGTTTCCATAATCACAAACTGCATATTCAATACACTCAGGGCATGAACATAGGTTGGTTGGTTTGTTTTTCCTTTATGACCAAATTTGGGGCACAACAGATTCATTCTACTGCAATTGTCTATAAATTTTCAGAAATTAAGACATAACTACTAAAGCAAAATGTAGAAACAAATTAACACTGGTACCTAAATTTATTTATATACCTCAGAATCAATTTATGGAAATGCATATACATATTTACATGTAAGAAAACTTAGCATGTATTATTCAGAAAACCAACTTATTTTATTCATTCAAATTTCTGTTTCAAAGAAAATATTCACATGCTAATGTTTTCTAGATAAGATAGACCCATGGTAACAGTGTGATCAACAATTTACAAAGCACTCAACTTTAGTCTGTACTTTCTGACAAAATGGACTCTAATGCTTTTTCCATCCCAGAGTTTCCACTATTCTGTATTAAATTCTTAAAAAGGTATAAGCCCATTTTAAATGAGTATGTCAAATATTTCTTGAGAAAACCATTATATAATAAAATCTGTCAATTGAATCTTGCCCAAAATTAGTTTTTAAAAGAGACTGTTTGAAGTTTTCATCATTAATTTTTATTAACATTTATATTTACATTAGACAAGACACATAATTTATATCAATAAGCAATAATACCACTGCAAAAATAAATCACAGAATCATAAGGTTTTAGGTCTGAAAGAGATCTTCAAGAGCACATAACCTAACTCTTCCTTACTTCCCAAAAAGTCTCAAACCCTGTTTACAGATGAGGAAAATTGAGGCCCAGAGAAGTTACATGTCTTGTTCAGAAGTTTTGCTCTTATATGACTAAAAAAAATTTGACAAGTCCAATTCTTTTTACTTCTCTTCATAAAGAAAAAATGCCCTATACCAGTACTTAGAATGTTTTACATTTTAATATGCCCATCACATATATGATCAATGAAGCTTAAATAAGAGAATAATTATATAATTAAAAATGGGTTAAATATACAATCTCAATTGTCAATATGGTGAAATCCTTAGTTCATGTGTCAACCATGTAGTTATCTTACAGATTTATTACAAATATCTAAAAGAACTTTCAGACATTAGTCACGTTTAAGTATGTGTTCTTAGTGTCTTCAAAGTTCCAACAATCAATTTTTCATCATTATGGTGATATTTCATTATGCTATCTCTATATGCAAAAAACTATTTTATTTAATTTTATGATGCTGTATACCTAAAGGTCTCAAGTCACAACACAATTTAAATAAACTACAAGACTATTCAGTAAGAGATTTAATATGTAGCAACAAACATGTCTTTACCTAATACACATGGAAGATTGCAAATATACACTAAATGACAACAAAATCTATATAACTGAGAAATCAAGATACCACATATAGCATCGGGTCACAGAGCTAATATTTAAAAAAAATAATAAACAAACGTAATTAGAACACTACATGAATGCCATGTGCTAACATCTGGAATTAAGATTATTACAGTAGAGAAAATGAAATGCCCCTAAAAAGCAAAGGGAAGCACTAAATCTCTGAACTTGTTGTTTTACACATAGAAATGTAAATCTCATCCAGAAAATTGATTTCATTAAAAGTTTTCAATGAATGCAAAAAAATGAGTAAGATGAGTCAACTCTCTGTAAACCAGTATTTTATCATAAAAGAAGATAAAATTAAACTGCACTGTTTCTATTAAATATTTCACGAGCATGTCAACTGACACTGAGATTTCTTTAAAAAAAAGTGTTCAAATTCACTAACAACTTTTTACTGAAAATACAAAGTATAATTTATGCTACATTATAAAGAATGATTTTTTACTGGTTTGTAACTTAAAATCTCTGACCAGGTAATTATATAACCAAGATATTTATGTTGTCAGTTAAAATACATATTTTCCCATCATGATATCTATAAATTCTTCCAGAATTAGCACAGCGGAAAACGTACAAAACAAGAAAAAGAAAAATCAATGAAGCTTGTCAAAAGGGAAAACTCAAAAAATGACAAGTTAATATTTTATACTTTGGAGACTTCTGTAATTGTGTTTTATGGATTAGTCTCTGGATCTTATGCCAATAAAGTTGCACCACCAAGACTCATCATCATAAGAGATGTTCAACTTGATAAGTAGAATCCTCAAGAAGAAACTGAGAAAGAAACAGGGGGAGAGAGAGAACACTAAAGATATAAAAGAATCTCCCACAATATGAGAGAGCATATCACATCTAAAAACATCATCCCTCAAAGGATACAAACTATAGGTAATACATTTATGAATCTAACTGTTCAATACAAAAATAAAGATGCAATCTATAAAAAAGAAAAAAGAATTTTTAAATGGATAAATTTGGAGCCAAAACTGGACTTCAGGGCATTTATATCAATTTTTCTACTAATTATTAATACTTCATAAAAAACAATGGTTACACGAGAAAATATGTTTTGGGATTATAGTCTATCTCATCTATCAATTTAAATAATTTTTGAATATTTATATACTTTAAAATACTTTTATCAGATTTTTTTTAAAAAAGCACAATTTGGGCATAATAAGAATGAAAAGCTAAGAATTATAAACACAAATATTTTAACAGCATAATTCCAAATAATAGAGTGCAGCCTACTTTTTGTTCAATTTAAATCCTACGTAACTAATTACATAAAAGTTAATATAATTAAGAAACATAAATCTTCAAGACCAGTATAACATAAGCTACTGTTATATTATTTGCAAATATCTAAGATTTTATAGGATTTAGTCATTTTACAAATGTAAAGCCATCGCAAATTATAATTGGTTATAAGATGCCAATAAAATTTTGGAAGACCTCTACAACCCATACATGATCTATTTTTCTAGTTTAAAAAGTATATCAAAAATTATTTATAAAGTGCATCCTTCTAAAATCCATTTAAAGTGTTATAAGCAATTTTTAAAAATTTTAATCATTCAACATTTAATTATTTATGTAAAATATTTACAAACATTTTATCAAGAAAAATTGATGTGCCAATTGATGTGCTAATATTAACAAAAATCAATATATTGGTTTTAAAAAAAGCTTTAAAACAATGTTCTTCTGTTAGATTTGCCTACTTTAGGTATGATTCTTTGAAACCAAGAAGTTGGAGGAAGTGGTGTTGCAACACTGCCCTTTTTATGAAAACTGCAGCAGTGAAAAGGTCACATAAATAATCTGCATGATACTATCCCATTAAGAAAAAGCACACAGCCTAAATCTAATACTGCCAAAAAGGGACAAAAAATATGAAAAAAAGTATGCTGTCAACCTGCAAAACATATTATATTCTAGTTGAAAGTTGTTTCCAAACAGCAGATGTCAATCTAAAAAAATTATATTTATATATAAATCTAAAGAAAACATATTTGATATTTTGATAATGATTTATAAAGAAATTTATATGTAATTGTGACTAATTGGAACATCCTTGACTTTGGTTTTAAGAACTGTATGACTGTGAAAGTTCATCTTATATAATTGAGAGCCCACAAAATTAATAAAATTCAAATTTTCATAATTTTTTTAGCTCTTGTATTTATACAGCTCACAACTAAAAAATTGAGAGTAACACAGACCTATCTGTGCACACAAACTGAAGTTAACAAAATAGATTTTTTTAATAGAATATATATATGGGGGTATATTCTTTTTCTACTGATATGACAGAGTATAACCATTTAATCATTAATAAGTAACAAGCAACCGCCGTTATATGTTTTATGCTTCATTAAAACAACATTGAGGCCCATCACAGTGCACAGCAAATGGGGCTGGAAACCACCGCACACCCTGGGAAACCACATTCCCTTCTAACCTCGTTTGCTTGAAGCGGCTAGAGAGTGAATGGCAATATACTCTCAAGTAAGCCTTTATTAAGTATGAGAAATAAATTATATTAAGTGTTATTTTTTGAACCCCGAAATGAGGGGAAGGATTGTTAAGATATCAAATTTACTAAAAAAATAATTATGTGAGAAATAAGTTGCTGTCACAAGAGAGACTTGCCAGACACTGCATTTGAGCAAGTTGTTATACACACCTTTGGAATCAATTTTGTGACACAGAGATTAGTCTGTGGTACTAAATCGCATGAGACTAGATCAGAAAAAAAACTAAAGAGTACGGAAATGTTTTCTTGAACAACATTACCATTACATTAGAGGTATTAAGGAACCCTTATTATATTTATAACCAGTAAGATACTGACATGATTCGATAGTTCAGGACATGTTACAAATTGCTTTTTTATAACTTGCCTCCATATCTCAGGTTTCTAATAAATACGATTTTACTTCATTAGATCCTCATGTCTGTGATTTCACCAAATTCAATTCTACAACTTGAAAATTACCTTGGAAATTTGTGGGAAGCCACAGAAAGGTCCTCAGAAACAGACACATATTAAATATTAATTATAATGATGACTGTCATCTTTTATAGTGATTATGTCATTATATAGGAATGCTAATTAAGACATAAAATGACTTCTTAATTGTAAATCCATTCTGAAGAAATATATATCTGCACCAGTGTGTTTAATAGAAAATCCAGTGTGGGGACCAGACCATAACAGACTGCAGTTCTATTTTCTAAAATGCTGACATTTGAGCAAATGTTCCCATGGAATGTTTGTCTGATTCGTGGACTGACATTTCCTCTTTGTAACTTGCTTAACTAAGAAGGAGACATGCAGGCCAAACTCTACAGTACCCTCAGGCAGCAGGCCATTACTAGCCGCTGCAACTTGTGTATAGTTTCTCTTTTACTTCCCTCTTTCCCTACCGCCCCTCAGTCCTTAGCGGTCTCTTTATTTTGACATGCATATTATCTTAGCTGATTTCTATCATCTTACAGGAGTGGATGACATACCTTAAAAGATTAAGCCTCCCCACCTGGGATTTGTCCAGAAATTCAGTGTACTATAGCTTCTCATAGCCTTCTTCATTCTCCTATATCCTTGTGTTATCAATAGTGGCTTTCTTTCTTATTTTATGTTTAACTACAGGACACAGGCAGCTACGTTGATAGAAGTCAGTTTATACTGTCATTCATCTTTCATTAGAAGTACAAGGTTGACTTCCGCTGTCTGTAACACTTTGCTGCCATCTATGTGTATAAAAGAGCACAACAATCTTCCAAGCACCAGAAACCTCCCCTGTTCCAAAAAGAAACATGGCTCTAATCTAGACAGATGACTACGGAAGCTTCAGGAATAATTTGCCTCCCCACAAAAATGCCGAAGCTTACCAGGAATTTCTATTTATTTCTCTGTACAACAACTTTCTAACACTGAAAGAGTAGTGAGGATACATTATTTAACATAAACCAAAACCAATAGTTTTTTTCATTATTACTGCCAATAAATTTTAGCTAATATGGCAACTTCTACAGAGTTATGTTTAGAAATGAAACAATGACAAGAAAAGGTGAAGTTTTAAGTCAATTATTTACAATAAATTAATTTTTGCAAAACTGCAATCTAAATAATCTTGCCAAGTGATATGCTGAAAAGATCACTAACCCAAAACACTTTCATAATAATTAATACAAAGCGAATGCAAAGCAACGAGATAAAAAAGTATTTATTCACATTATTCAAACTACCAATAATTCAAATATTGTGATCTACTAATTAACCACTGTCTGTCAAACACTCAAATCCTTCTTTTCTAGGGAAGACAGAGAAATACATCAGAACACTGAAGAGCCTCTCAACCTCCTCCTTAGTGGTGCTGATGGCTCTGAATTGTCCTGACAAATGTCAGTGTCAAAACAACAAACAAAATCACTCCAGTGTGAGCCATATGGAAGCCTAAGCAAAACAAACAAACAAAACTTTCCTCTACTAAACCATTTAACAATCTGCATGGTAAAAGGTAAAGACTGATATTTCCAATCAGGATTAATTATATGTGTTAATAGTCCTAAAGAATGTCCCTTATATGTTTGTCAATACTATTGATTTCTAGAAGACATTTTACTGTTAAAAAAAAAACTGACACAACTGGGGCAACTGGGTGGCTCAGTGAGTTAAGCATCTGACTTCAGCTCAGGTCATGATCTCACAGTTTGTGAGTTTGAGCCCTGCGTCAGACGCTGTGCTGACAACTCAGAGCCTGGAGCCTGTTTTGGATTCCGTGTCTCCCTCTCTCTCTGCCCCTCCTCGGCTTGCACTCTGTCTCTCTCTCCCTCAAAATAAATAATCATGAAAAAAAAAAAACAAAACCTAACACAACTAAAGTGTATGGGGGTGGGAGTAGAAAGGAGATTCAGGAAAAGGTTTTACCCTGATTTACCAAACAAAATGAAAAGCTCACACTGACTGCCTTGCCTCTGACAATCTGCCATTTAGAATAACTGCATCATTGCTACTAACACAATATTTGTCATCTGGAGAACATTTCATTTTAATCAACACTATAATTATACATAAGTTGAGCTCATTGTTTAAAATTCAACATTTTTTTAAGGAATTTTTGGTCTAAGTTTTTCTAATGACAAACAACATTGTTTAAGAAGCCCAACCAAGCCTTTATGGATGTTTACCTGTAAAGAAAGCAAATTTAAATTCATCACGGATGATTTTTTATTAACATCCATAAATGATATACACATTGTATGAATTTTACTAAAAACAGTAGCGTAGACTTTTTTCAAAAAATTGAAATCTAAATTACAGCAATTTTCTCACAATTTACTTCTTTTTGGCACTTGTAAGGTATCCAATACCTAATAACTTAAATAGAAATAAAAATGATTTTAAGCATTACATTTTTTTAAACACAAAAGGTTTCATTTTATTTTACTATACCAATTTTAAGGATCTACATTTAACAAAGAGAATTTTATAAACTCCACTTGTATTAAAAGGATATAGTAGGAATTATATTTGATACCAGGCCATAGGAGGTGCTTAAAAGAATGATTAAGTTTAAATTCTTAAATTTACACACAAGTGTTTTGTGGGGTTTTTTGAGGATCGGGATGACAGATACATCTAACTGTGATATTAAATTATTATCTATGCCTACATCTTAATTTATACAAATTACACATTTCAATCTAATTGGGAATCCAAAGTTTTCATCATTAAAAATCCAAAACAAAAAGTTTCACTCAGAGTACCTACACTATTTGCTATTTGTGCTTATAAATATATTTAGAAATTGATATTAAGATAAACATTTACCTATTTGCATTAATTTTAGTTTAATTATTGCAAAGATAAAATAATACTCTGGATTTTATTTAATAATAAGTGGATTAAGAGTGCAAAACCCAACAAACATACCTTTGTGTGGTCTACTAATTATAAGCAAGATTCCAAACGTTATTAGCTGTTATCAAAATTACAATACCACCTAGATCTAATAAAACAGAACAATCTGTTTGAACAGGGAGAGGAGAACTTTCATAGAGTGTTCTCTCTCATATAAATTCTTAATGGACTATAAAGGACTTTTTAAGTGGTTTTAGATTTGAATTCAATTGCTCAAATCTGTAACAGGCTTCCAGAAAGAATTTGAGCCAGATGACACACAGAGGCCCACAAGCATTATAAAGTCCTGCTCTACCCTCATGAATATAAGATAAAAAATGCTAAACTTCCTTCTAAGAACCATAGGAAGTGATTAGCCATATTTACATTAGAGGAGTTTATACACTGTAAGCTTAAACATTAAATTATAAAATGAAAAGGTTTTATACTACAATTTCCTTGTAACAAACTAAAGTGGTTACCAAATTATTAAATATCATGGGGACTGTGCCCACATGGGTGATGATCAACAGAATCAATCAGAAAGAAATGGAGCTATGGAACAAAACATACAAAATGCAACTTTACTTAAAAGTAGAGATTTGTATCACGCAAGCCAACTATCTACACAGAGTAAGAGCATCCAGTAGTTGCTCCATTCATCTTGCTCACTTCACTTGTAAGGGAGCTAATTTTTCCAGAAACAGACACACCACTGAAGGCATGGATATTAGGTCTAATTGCAAACACACCTTATTAATACTCAGATTGTCAAAGTTGTATTCATTGCTCTTTAAAGGTAAAGCCTTCTGCCCATAAGGTACCTTCATAATCGTTAACAATTAGGGTGACTTTATGTTGCTGTAAGCACACAAAAGAATTACATATAAAAAGGGAATTCCACATGAAAATGAAAGAACTAGCCTTTTTTTTTATGTTTATTTTTGAAAGACAGAGACAGAGTGCAAGCAAGGTGGGACAGGGGAAGAGGTGCCAAGAGAGGAGACACAGAATCTGAAGCAGACTCCAGGCTCTGAGTTTTCAGCACAGAGCCCATGTGGGGCTCAAACTTCTGAACTGCGAGATCATGACCTGAGCCAAAGTCGGACACTCAACCAGCTGAGCCACCCAGGTGCCCCAAGAACTTATTTTAAACCTCACAAAATATATAAGCCTATATTAATTTATTTATCTGCTAAACAAAAGAAGTTATCTTCAGAGACCAAATAAGGAGTTATAATTTGTATATACTAATATATGGACAAAAATATATTTGTAGTATTAAAATGGAAATATTTATTTTTAAATCTTATAGAATAGGTTAATTGATAATAGTCATATAACTGACTTGGCTTTTTCTTTTTTTAAAAAAGTACCCAAATAGGAACAATTTATTCATTTTGGCTATCAAGCTATTGATACTTCTGATTCCATAAGTAGCAAATATTATTAGCATCCTATAGCTTTTAGGGAAACTTATTTACACACTAGCACAGTACAGGCACTTGACATAAAAACTATTATTGAATTACCTTAGCCAAAAAGATTGTGCTTATTCCTGATGATTTAGTACTGTAGATTTCTATTTTCCTTATATACTAATTTTATATTAATATCAATTATGTGCTACCATTACATCTTGTATTGTTGTATTAGGGGATCTTCTTCACTATGCAAACACTACTCATATGGTATCAATTACAACCAGTTTCCTCCATTAAGGAAAAAACAATGCTTTTCATTCAAA
This sequence comes from Felis catus, assembly GCF_018350175.1. Lineage (NCBI taxonomy): Eukaryota > Metazoa > Chordata > Mammalia > Carnivora > Felidae > Felis > Felis catus. The sequence goes on along the minus strand of NC_058372.1, from coordinate 26,478,904 downwards.
CCTATTGCATCAAAACTTCATTTCACTGTATTAAAATGGTTGGAACAAGAAGAGAGGTAAAACTTCAAACATCAGAGTCTTACATTATCATCCCCTGATATTTCAGTGATACCTTTCCAACCTCAGTCTTCTTAGATCAGTTGTATGACAAGAAAATCAAGTGGTGTCAGTTCTGGGTTCCAGCCTAGATAGTAGACCCTGCTGCTCATCAAATGGAAGTTCCAAGTGGTGTTTTGTAAAAAAAAGGGCTTAAGCTGGCTCATCGCTAAGATCTCTTCCACCTCAAAATACTATGGCTCACTTCATAAAAATCAAAGGGCCCAAAACATCATTTTCCCCTTTATAATAGGACATAACAAGTTAACGTTTCAGAGGCAGGAACTACAGGCATTTGAATGAGGAAAACATTCTTGCATATAATTTCAAACAGCTGCTGTGGCAAAGGGCAGGCCTCCATCACTGGCGGATGAAACAATGAATGGCATGTAGATTCCCTGTGTTACCTTCATGCATTCGATTCCCTGAATAATTTGCCTCATGTTAGCCTAAAGTATGACAAACAGCAAACTGGGATTGGAGGTTGAGGGGAGCAGAATAGCGAATTTGCAATTCCCTCCCCCCTCCTTTGTTCCTACTAAATTCATTTGTTAGCCCTCCCCCTCAGGATGGACTGTGCCACCATTCCCAGGAGTTGCTATTGTAAACAGCATAGTCAGGAGGGCCTTGAGGAGTTGATGTTTGAGTAAAGGTTGGGAGTAGTTAAGGGAACAAGCAGGTGGATATCTAGGACAGAGTATCAACAATCAAAAGCAAGCATAAAAGACTATAGATAGAAGCATGTTGAAAGCACCCACAACTGAAGGAAGGTGCTCATTTTATAGATGACTAAATGGAGGCTAAAAAGCACTGAGCACTCTATCAAAGTCACATACCTTTGATAGGGGCATGTAACATGGCCAGGATCTAAAGCCAGAAAAAACACCAAGGCCCAGGGTCTAGAGAGGGCCTGGATCTAAAGTTTTAGAGTATGTCCTAGGAATTCTATGTGCATCCCTGATTTAAGAACTCTTGTCTATAGTGTCCCATGAAAACCTTCCTCCCTTCTGCCCCATGACATGATCATCTGCAGGTTTCCCTCACTATCCAAAAGTAGACAGTTCTAGGAAAACTTTGATAAGCCAAAATGGCATGAAAGCAAGGAACAATTACCATTAATTTATATGGAATAATTTTTGAGCATTCCCAGACCCAAAAAATAACCTCTCTTAGGCTTTCCTGATACCTTAAGACACATCCTGCTTAACAGGTGCACAAAATAAGTCTAGATAAAGCACAGATGCTCACAAACACTGCTCAAAGCTATGGTGTCTTGATGCTGAGATGCTGAATGTAATTCCTGGGGAAGAAGTCTGATGTGCCACTCTCACTGCTCAGGGTGCAGGCTGCCTCTACAACACCTCAATACAAAACAAACACTGAACCTGATTTTTTGCTATTGACCTATTATTTTCATAAAAGTGAAAATTCTCTTCATATTTATTTTAGTGATAACAGGTACTAATTCAGGTCTTTTGTAAAAGCAAAGTGGTATAATGTGATCTTTTTTGAAAGATAACACTAAGGATGTTTTGCATCTGTAAGCCTCCTCCTGATCCTGCTGGCATAAGGCTTGATAAAAGGCAGCAACCAGACCACATGTTAGATAGCTGCATTCACACAACTTGATTTAATGAAATCTAGCATGCAATTGTGTGGGACATGGAGCTAGACTCTCATCCACATACAAGGATGTTCTCACATTTCCTGTCCTAACAGCAAGCTATACCCCACATTTTCCTGCTCTACTCACCCCTCCCTGAGGGCTCCCCAAGATAACCCCCACCCCCCCCAAAAAAAAGAAAGAATGAATGAGCAGGGACACAGAAGAACAGTCCTCTCTGCTGTTTGCTCTGGGTTTTAATAGGCCACCCCCTACCCTTGCTATGATTACACAGCACAGGGCCACGTTGTTGCAATTTTATTTTGTTCTATAACTGAGTTAGTCAGGCAGTAACCAGATGTTCAACCTAGGCACCTGCCTTTTCCTACCATAAGCAATTCTCCAATGCATCAAGTCACCCACCCCCTTCCCCTCAATGAGAGAAGCCACAAGAGGTTTAGGCTTCCTGGAGATAAATATGAGGGTCAGCTCTCCAGCTATAAATTTCAACTCCTAGAACAAGCCAGGAAAAAGCCACTGGAGATGACAGTCTTTAACTCAGGTAATTAAACAGCTCAGTCCCCTTCCCAAGGGCCACTCGTCTAATTCCCATGCCTTTTTCTTTTTTTTCCTTTTTTTTTTTTTTTTTTAATTCCCAGCTTCATTCCCTGGCCTGGTGTTTCTCTCATCTCTTCCCAATTCTAACTTGGTGCGTGGCCACTATGCTAGCTCCTTGGCTCACGATCAGCTCTGCTTCTTGTCTAGCTTCCTGGGCTGGAAGTTCCCACCATGAGGACAACTTAGACTCAGCTCCTTTGTGCTTCCATGTTCACAATTTGCTGACTGGTCCCACACAACCAGACAAGGAATCCCACTCCTGCTCACTTGGTCATGCTCTAGTTTACCTTCTGGTAAAAAGACAGCCTCCTAACTTTCATGAAACAAAATAAATGTCATTAAAGAGTTAGAAAATTAATGAAAACTATGGAGTTATTCAATCTGAAAAAGATAAAGACTTAATAATGGTCTGCAACACTGAGAAGGGATTTGAAAATCCTTCTCAAAACTGAAGGAAAAAGAGTAAACGACTTTCTGTCTCCACTGAAGACACAGGGGGAAAAGAGTAAGCTTAAGAAGAAACTTAGGTATGTGGGGAAAGAAAAAAATTATGGTGAGAACTACTTTACATTACATTTATTACTACAGAGAAAATCATTTTCTTGCATGGTCCTTAAAATAAATTATAGAATATAGAGATCTGAGTTCCAGTCCTGGATTGGCCAGTAAACTAGCTGTGTGACTTTGAGTAGCTTCATTTATAAAATGAAAAGCATATGAAATCATTTTTTAATTTTTTTTTATTTTAGAGAGAAAGAGAGAGAGAGAGTGAGAGCATGCGTGCATACAAAGGGGGACGAAGGACAGGAGAAGAGGGAGAGGGAGAAGGAGAGAGGGTGGGGGAAAAAGAGTGAGAGAGAGAGAGAGAGAGAGAGAGAGAGAGAGAGAGAGAGAGAGACTCTTAAGCAGGCTCCACATTCAGCACAGAGAACCCACAACCCTGGGATCATGACCTGAGCCAAAATCAAGAGTCAGACACACTCAACCGACTGAGCTATGCAGAGGTCCCCATATGAAATCATTTCTAAAGTTTCTTTTAGCTGTAATATTCCATGACTGTATAATTTTCATTTCTTTGAAAAAAAAATAAAGGCAACTCCAACAGGACACTGTGAGACAAAAAAGACTAATGCTGGACTAGATTTATTATAGAAAGATCACATCCAACACTATAGCTTCAAGAATGACATGAGAGTACCAAACAAGTTGGAGGAATGGTGGAAAAATCCAAAATCACAATAGTAATGAACATTGGACAGGTAAGAAATTTAAGACAGAAATTACTGAAAAACTATTATTTACACAGTTTTAAGAAAAGAACAATAAAGCAGGCTCTTGAAACATGTTCTCCATCAAAATGGGCTGGACTAAATATTGGATAATTTGTTCCTACTTGGATGATGTCATCATGCTAGGTTTAACTACTTTTAATAACTAGTACATTTCCGTCATCTCTCACTTTCTCCCACATAAGATCAAATCAGCCTCTCAATGACCCACACTTCATGAGTCATAATTTTTCTGTTTATGATTCAGAAAAATGTCTTCAGTCAGTATTTCCCAGACTGTTGTGGGTTTATTCCAAGAACCAATTTCATCTTCATTGGTTTCCTACAGGAAACCAGACCAACTTCCTATTATTTTATTTTCCTTACTTTTAGCATACCATAGCCCACAGCAAATTAACTGGAAGTGAGAGTGATAGAAGACTTTATCCTGCACAAAGAGAAGCCAACACAAACAATGCCCAGTCTAGAAGTCACGGATTCAAAAGAAAATACAAAATGTGCTAATATTAGAATTGTCCTTCTTAAAAGCTCCAAACCAAATAATAAAAATGTATTTTAATTAACCTTATTGCAAGCATTTCACAGTCAGAAAGAACTTTTGTTTGAAAACTATTGTCTAAGAATACAATAAATCCTACAAAGTTAACACTGAGAATTCACTTCAAATATAAATACATATATATTTCCCACCCTAACCCCCTAACAAGCTGCTAAAAGAACAGGCAGACAACTGAAGCCCAATGCAAAGAGCCTTGGAGTGGTTGAGGAACTGAGCAACATCTCCCTAATAACAGGGCAGTCTGTCATCCCCAGCTACCATCACACCAGCCCCTGACCCACACCCACTCCTTCTATGACTGATAATCAATCGGACATTAGCTCACAGCAGAAATAGTAACGTGGAACACGGATTTTTAACAGACATCCTAACAGCGGTTTGTATTCATACTATTCCCCTAAAATACTAGTTATTTCTCATGGACTACATACTTCTCAGAAAAAGATTTGTGAATGTGAAGAATTTTGATATAAATGTATACGAGATTCTCCTTAGACTCTCCATTCTCATCATTCATGATCGTAGGTATAGTTTTAGGCTTTAAAAGCACACAAGTTCACTACCTGTCAAGGAACAGGACTATTTTATACCAAATTCAAAAAGCTGGTACGTTAAAAAAAGAAGGCCTAAAAAGAATGCATTTAAGACACATATCAAGAATAGATAAACTAAAAAACCTGAAACATTAGAGCAATGGCTCTCAAAGTGAAATTCCCAGACCAGAATCAGCATTATCAACATGTCCTAAAAACATAAGTTCATGAATCAGAAATTCTGGGGAAGCACCCTGCAACCTGCAGCTGATGCTAAAGTGAGCCTTATCTATCAGATATGCTCTCTTCCTTACACCAGGAAATTTCTAGAAAAGAATCCACTCAATTTACATTTCCTTTATAACCCCTCAACTTCTAAACCCTCTGTGCTAGCTAACTCTTCTATCATATTGCTAGAATGCTCTTTTTAGAAGTATCTAGCAATGCCGATATCCCCTCTTGCTTGAAATAGCCTGATTTTTACTTCTGTGACACAATTCCACCCTCCTGCATGTCAATCTCCCACTTTCCTGTTATCAGTGACTATTCTTCCTCTTCCCATTCTAAATACACTCCTGTCCCCTTAGGTTCAATCTTCAGGCCTCTACTCTTCTTTTTCTATCTGCTGTCTTGCATTGCAAGAATTCCCAGAGCTGAATTTACATTTGTTGTACCCCTAGTCTCTCTCACAACATATTTGAAACTACCTCATGACTTGTTTCACCTGAATGTCCTTCAAGTACTGCCAGTACCCTGGAATCAAACACGGTGAAGGAACTTCTCATTTACCCTGTCTGATTCCAACAGTCCCGCCTTGAATGCCTGCTCTGGTATTGGTACCAGCAGTTGTCTGGTCCCCTCGGCACTGGAACCTTGTTTTCCCTCTTCCCTGGCTCCCATATCTTATCAGTAGAGAGGTCTGTCCTACCGGGCATCCTGTATCATCTACTTCATTCCTGCCGTCTTCATCTGACAGCTTCCTATCTCTTCTGAAGCCCTACCACTAGACTTACCTGTAAACCTCATCTCTAAATCTATTTTCCCCATTGTCAAAAATATCCAGAGGCGGGGCACCTGGGTGGCTCAGTTGGTTAACCACCAGACTTCAGCTCAGGTCATGACCTCACAGTATGTGGGTTTGAGCCCCACATCGGGCTCTGTGCTGACAGCTCAGAGCCTGGAGCCTGCTTCAGATTCTGTGTCTCCCTCTCTCTCTCTCTCAGCCCCTTCTTAGCTCACACTCTTTCTCTCTCTCTCAAAAATAAATAAAAATTAAAAAAAATTTTTTTTAAATATGCAGAGGCTACTGAAAGGTAGCCCAACTATCTACAGAGCCTTATGTCTCATTTTTCAACAAATTTTTCGCTCAATCTGGAATGCTTATCATGTTAAAAATGTGTCCCAAGTTTTCTCACTTCTGACTCTTAGACTTACATTACTGCCTCCATTTCAACTGCCAGTTCCCACTATGTCTGCAAATTTCCTCCCTAAATCTTCTCCTTGAATCTCTTCAGACTGAAGTTCTCTCTCACCCTTCTCTAAAGACTCTAAGATACTAGTGCCAGCCTCTGTCACTTGCCACAAATCACCTCTACAAAAGTTTAGACCCTCCGTGACAGAAGTGGGATTTATACATCTTTGTATCCTCTATTCCACCATGCATGCAAATATTTGTTAAAGGGCTAAATTATCTGACAAAGCAAGATTCATATTCAATTAGACACCATTTCTGCCAATTAACTGGCCTTTAGGTGAAGCCAGCAAAACACAATGAAAACAGATAAACTTCACATACATAGCAACTTTGAATGAAACAACTCAGTCTCCTACACTTTCTACACTTACAGGACAACCACTCCAGAATAATAACCACACAGTAACAGGCTCACTCAAGTAAGAAAAGTACAACTAACTTTTTGAACTTTTTGGAAAAAGAAGCCTGATCCATTTAATTCTAAAGTGACAGGGGGAAGACTTTCTATAAATAAATTTCCATAAAATTTCCTTTAGCTTCCCACCATGCCAGTTTATAGCCCCAGGGGTGAGAAACTATCTAGAATCACAAAGTAAAGTTCTTAATCTAAAGGAAGTTGATTAACAGAGGATTCATTCCAAAACATTCTATTTTGCCTGGAAGATACTCTCATTTTGGTGAGGAAGGCCAAAAAGCAGCTAGATAAATTACAATGTGGAAGATGGACTGATTGTTCCAGTTAGGGATAAATAGTCTTCATTCCTGGAGTGATAAAGAGAGCCACTATGTCTCTATAGAAAAGACAGGTGATAATCTCTCCAGGCATAGTATGCATAAGATACCCTTTCAAAATGAGAAAATACATTCAGAATCATTTAGAAAACCAGCTCTGCTCTAACTGAAAAACCTTGATAATTTTCACAGCCCAAAGCTTAATGCTGGATACAGGACAGTATCATCAGAGATTAAGAAAGGAAAAACATTTTTTTCCTAGACAGCACAGATAAGAAGCATCTTTACTAATATGTAGCTGTCAAGGTTAATATTTGAGAGAAAAATGTACATTATGAGAATTTATACACTATTTTTAAATTTGATATCAATTATAAGACTGGGCCTACCATTATGTTTCTCTCACTATGTTCACACCTGTTTCATTTTGTTTAGAAACTTATAATTTGTCCCTTAAACTAGCTGAGACATATAGCTTCCACTGTGCCACAGTTGGGGATATAAAGGAATACAATTCTGAAGTAAGACTGCTGAATTCATTCATTGAACAGAAAAAATCACTGATAGATTCTCTGATTTGGGGGGAGAGAGGGACTGTTTTAACTTAGAGTTATTTGCTTTTATTTCTAAGCTCCACTGTCCTGATTGAATAAATATCTAAATAGAATGCATATCATTCCTGGCTTCAGATTTCACTCACTCAAGTGAATATAACAAAAACTTGAATTAAAGAGATTAGTAGAGCCCGAGGAATGGGCTACTCAGGTTTACTGCAATTTTTTCCAGAAAGAAAAACTAAAGAGAGGTAGGTAGACTACCGGAGAATCTGAATTAAGGGAAAAAAAATCAACATTAGCTGTATCATACTAAGGAGACAAGAGGCTTTTCTTCCCATGATTTTTACTACCTATAATAAAAATTTAATTCAGTTAATTTTAACATATTATTTAACTCAAAAATATTACTTTCTCAGCCAATAGTATAACCACTACCAAAAATTAATATTAAAATAGAAGTTTTATTGAGTTACATTTTTCAATATTTTAACAAAACACTTCATTCACAATGTGATTTGAAATGGCAGAGAACAGACTACAAGATCAATCCAAAATAAAGGAATACTGCTATTTTAATGTTAGCAGTAAGATTTTATATCATTCAATAACGGAATAAACTTCTAAAAAGTATTAGTATTTCTATCAGATTCATTAATTAAACTTGAAGACTAGGAGCAGTGCCTGTATTATTGTATTAAGAAACAACAGACAAAATACAGAACAACTCAAGAACACAGCAAAGAAATGTGACTGTGAAAATGGCTTACTTTAACATGGCTCTGGGCTCCAAGGTTGTAGATCTCCGTAGGCTTTACTTCATTAATGATCTTCACAAGGCAGGTACTGTCAGTGAGATCACCATAGTGCAACTTCATGTCTTTAGAATTCAAAAACATACCGTCAGATAGAAGAAAACAACAAGAGCCCAATTTTTAAAAATATCAAAATGGAAATGTATATTCTAAATGTCTGAAAACCAGACTGGTTTTGGAGTAGCAGAGAATAACTCTCATCTTTAAAGAACCTAAAGAGTAGAAAGCTATTCACATGTGTTGCCTATGTCTAAAAATCCTAAAGAGGATTTTTAAAAACTCAAAAGAGCGTTTTAAAAAAATCATATCAAGGGGCACCTGGGTGGCTCAGTTGGTTAAGTGTCCAACTCCATTCCAACTCAGGTCATGACCTCACAGTTTGTGAGATCAAGCCCCACATCAGGCTCTATATGGACAGCAAGGAGACTGCTTGGGATTCTCTCTCTCCCATTCTCTCTGTTCCGTCCCCCACTTCTGTGTTCTCTCTCTCTCGCTCTCGCTCTCGCTCTCTCATACACACAAAATAAATAAACATTTAAAAAATAAAAGATTAATTAATTAATTAAAAAATAAAAGTCATATCAAGACAGAAGGCAGATATTATACAATTAATGAATCTTATGGTTCCCAGATAGTTGTAAGGTATGTTACATAAGAGTGATATTCAGATAAAGAAAATCTCACACTAATGTATATATTCTCTAAAGAACTCTGTAATACACTAGGTAATAGTGAATCAGATGCTTTTATCTGGTGATTTTTAAGTTCTTCACAAACATGAATCCTTAAGCCATCCATGAAATGAGTGATGTAGTGACATAATTGATTAAATTGATTAAAGAACAACTGGCCTATTCTAACCCTAAGTCTCAGTAGATCTGTACACTGACTTCATTACTATAAGAATTTGACACATTGTAGATGGGCAATTTGCTAGCTTGATCTTTACATTATTTGTACATAATACTAATCTATGTTTAGATCCAATGGCAGTGCCATTCTTCACTTTGCACAAAAATGATCATAATTTTCAAGGAGGATGCACTAAATAACTAAATATAAAGGTGAAAAGCCTTTAGTGGAGACAACTAGATCATCTTCCTGATGATGTCACTACTTGTACAAGTAACCCAAAACTCCAAGTATTCGATGCTCTGAAATGAATACAAAATGACTTATGCTTTACAAACTGACGGAATCATCCCTGCCAGCTGGAAAAACTGGACAAGCAGAGCCGGCTGAACTTGGAGTTTAAAAACCCAGTGTCCTGGTCCTAGCTCTTTTACATGGTGTATGACCTCAAATAAAGTTACAACCTCCCTCTGCCTCCATTTCCTTATCTGTAAAATGGTTTCACTCACAAGTTTAGGAGCTGCTGTAAAGAGCAAATGAGAAAACTCTGTGACTGTGCTATGTAGACTATATGGCTACATTCAGGCAATTTTAATAACAAAAAAACATGCAACTGCAATGATCTGCAAAGCAATTAAATATAGTTTTGATTGCCATTTGTTTTTGGACCTGTCTTCACAATTTTAAAAATTAAATACATGTACAAAGATTACTTGGCTTGATTACATTAGACCAAACATAAAAAGTAAAGGAGTGTTCTGAGAATATGGACCTGATCTTACTTGAGGGGGTAAGGACACCTGGAGAAGGGCAATCAAAGGCATGTCTACTCTTGGTCCCTTGAGCAGTATCACCTGACCAATATCCTGTAACAGACTAACCAAGATGACACTGTGGCCCAGGGGCAGCAAGCAATGGAAGGGTTTTCAAAGTATGCAGATAGAATTCAACACAGGCAATTCACCGGTAAATAATTGCAACTTGATGGGCTTTGAGAAAAATGACATCTGAAAATACCTTATCATAATACAGGAAGTTATAGAAAGAAATTTTAGTAAAGAAAATGACTTACTTCCTTCAATATGAGCCTGGGGGTTCTTATACAGATGTTCAATTCGACCTGTATTGAATGAACTGGATCGCCGCACAATTCCATGGACCTTCATTTTTTTATAGTGTGGAAAGAAAAGAAATTATAAACATGTAATGATGATTAACAAGCACCTCAAAAGTTCTTTTGTTAATGCTTACCTTGTGAGAAAAATAACTATTATTTATAAACATTATTATTTTTAAATAAACATTATTTTTAATTTGTTAGAAATAGTTCCACTGCTTACTTTCTCCCCAACCACTGCCCACCAGCCACCAGCATGGTGCCTCCATCTCTCTGTGGTGTTTTCACTGGCAATCTCAACAAAAGTAATTAGATAATTATGCGACTTCACAGCAAATGCTTACTTACTGATACTCAAATGTCTCCTTTTCCAAACACACACACACTTAGAACCCTGCTGCTGACAAAAATATCTCTTGAGTTTGAAACTGAAGACAGACCATGCGAGGCCATATCGGTAAAACTGCCTTGCAGCCTCTTTAACACAAAGCATGAGGCCACAAGGCTCTGATGCCACCATGTCCTTCCAATGTCCTCATTATAAATAAATATATGGGTGCACTAATATAATCTGGCAGCAACTCCTATAATGCAGCTTTGTGGAAAAGTAAGAACTAAACAGCACAGATTAGGAACAAGACTTATATACGACTAGATTTAACACATGAAGCAAATTCAAATAAAAAAAGGATTTTTTACTTTTTAATTTTTATCTTTGACTTAACCATAATAAGTGTGACAGTGGGATAAAGTCCTTGGAACAAGAATGCATACCTGTCTGATACCGAAGAAAAGACTATTTGTGTCTGATACATAAGAGAAATTGTTCAAGACTTGGTCTCACTTCCTTCTGGTGTCAAGATTGCTCCCTTTGTGTTGCCAATGCTAATATGAGCTTATGTCACCAGCTGCCCAAGTTCCAGTTCTACTGGTGGCAGTTTTAATCCTTCACCTATTTTAGAAGTGTTCCTTCTGAAGTTGAGTAGTCTCATTTGCAGCTGAATACACTTCTATATTTTCACTCAATCGTTTTCTGTCTGTTTCAAACCAAAATTAATCCTTGGCATGACTCAAATATTCCAAATTGGGGGGGGGGGGGCGGGGAGTGGAATTATAAGCACATAAGACTTTCTTTCAAACAGAAAGAAATGTCACCGTCATTTTATACAGCATACATGAGAAATTAACTTCTTCAAAGGATACAACACACCCACAATTAATAATTCTGTTGGTTAGTTGCTTTAGCCAAAGAGAAAAGCACTCATCCACACTATTTTCCAAAAGAACTAAACCCAAGAAAATTTGGTAAAAAGGAAAATACTTTAAGAAGGGAATATCTCAAACTTCATTGACATCTCAGGAGGAAAATGTAGGGGCACCTGGGTGGCTCAGTCAGCTGAGCATTCAACTTTGGTTCAGGTCATGATTTGGTTCAGGTTCATGAGTTTGAGCCCTGAGTCAGGCTCTGTGATGATAGCTAGGAGCCTGGAGCCTGCTTCATATTCTGTGTCTCCTTCTCTCTGTGCGCCTCCCCCACTTGCACTCTGTCTCTCTCAAAAATAAATAAGCATTAAAAAAATTTAATAAAAAAACAATAAAATCTAGGAAACACTAAATTGAGATTTGGGTACACATATCCATTTCTTAATTTGAAAGTAGAGAATAACACATCAAGCCTAGAATTATTGTACTTCATGGTCCAATTTTTCAGGTTGTAGCTTAATTGTAAAGTTGAACTGTTCTACAAACAATTTTAACAAACAATTTCAGCAAATAATTTTTGTTTAATAAAAATCAAGTTCACATACATACTTATACATAACAAAATTGGTATTGACCACCAAGTTATTTCTGAAACATAGATTTCTCAGATGTAAGTAGAGCTTTATTTCATTGGATATAAAGGAATTTCTATGTTCTAAAGACAACTGAATTTTCATAATGAAGTAATAATAAAAATATGATTTAGTCTATTTTTTCTCTTGATCGCTGGATTCTGGGTAAGTCACATATTCCAACAGCCCAAAACAAAGAGCAACTCCTTATACATACACAATGCATATAAGCTTTAAAGGCTCTAATAAAAATATCAAATGATACTGCTGGATTCAGTACGAAATCAGACAACTACACAAAGTCACAGCAAATGAGTAACATAGGACTTTCTGTCACACTTATAACCAAAAGCATTAAGCACTAAGTTTTTTTATAACACACACACACACACACACACACACACACACACACACACACACAATGTGTTTTAATTTCCCCTACTCCCAACTTTTGGTATGTGTATACAGGGAAAGAAAGACCTGCCAAATGCTTAATACATGACAGCAAGTATTATTCTAAGAACTAATGAAAGCTGAGTCTGTCTGCTTCAGAGACAGGTGAAATACAAACTTTAAGACAAGCCAAAATGTGTGCAAACTGGATAATCTAGTTAAGAATTTGAGATTAGCAGCTTTCTCTTTACAGAAGGGATGTATGCATGGTTGTTGTTTGTTTTTATAAGGATTTTGGGGGGAAAGGAGCTGAGGAGTTAGGAAACCAAACTGAAAAGATAAATGAGCTGAAAATGACTCCATATAAACTTAATCAAAATCACTATTATGTTATAGTAGTTCAAAAACAAAATATAATTCCGAAAAACCGATGTCTTAAATAGAAATAAGTATTTTGACAAATAAATTTTATGTTCCATTTAACTAAACGATGAAAAAAAAATTTCGAGTTCTCTCAATGTCAGAACAAAGTTAATTTTACTTCAAAACCTAGACTCAGATAAGGCAATAAAACAGAGAAATGCTTGCTCATTTCTTTATTTATTACAATCACAAAAACCGAAAATTGTTGCCACTGGATTTCAAATCCTTCAGGATGTTTGTTATTTTGATCAAGAAAACAGAAAAATTATAACCACTAGATTTCAAATTCTTCAGTGTCTAGATTTCTCTTGGAGCCAAGGAAGGATGCTTTCCCAGGTATGTTTAATACTACTTGCCTTTTGAAAAGCATAGATAATATAGGTAACATCAATAGCTAATATGTACATGGCAATGACCCCTGTGCCAGACACTGTTCTTTATAGACATTAAATCACTTAATCTTCCTAATATTATTAGGATTATAATACAGTGCCTGAGAGGACAATGCCTGAGATCACACAGCTAATATACGTGGTAAAGTTAAAGTGTATACATGGTTCATTCTACCAACATTCAGTATGTTTCAAAATGAAATCCATAAAAACTTTTGCCTCTTTTCACCCAGAAAAATTATTTTATAGATTCTCACCAATCATGACTGGATGCATAGGAACTCCATGTTGTAACAAATGATCTCCCAGATAACAACTGGATAATCCTTATATGCTATTTTCTTTCTGTTTTCCTGATACTCCCTGGTTATAATTCCTTTCCTAGAAGGAAAACCCACAATTCACCTATTCCTTATTTTAAATTTCGATATGTTGTATTGTAGTTGTTACCATGTTATTTAATATAAATTTTTCGTTTACTCCCAGATATATTTTAGCTTTTAAAATATATACATATTATTAAATATATATATATATTTACTCCCAGATATATTTTAGCTCTTTAAATATATAACTTTGACTTTTGTTTTTCTGGTTTTTCTGTGTTTTGGGGTACAAAATAGGTACAGAAGTATGTTGCTAGCTTATCTGCTAACAGTGATTACAGAAAGGCACTTGAAACTTTCATAAGAAGTTTCACTTCTGTCAATGCTCCTTTTCCCCTCATGGCAAGAAGGAATACAGGGATAGGATCCTAGGAAATGTTAACAGGCCTACCTTTCACTAATGCTAATTAATGAACTAGATTAAGGAGCCTTCTATAAAATCTCTATCCCCTGGCTTGTCAGCATCAAGCACTGTGTCACCTTGTTACTCTTATATCAACCAAAGCCCCATAGATCCCACACAGCTTCTCTGGACTGTTTTCCATCTTTTTGTCTCACCTAAATCTTCAAGACAATCTTAGGAAATAGATGCATTTATTATCCCCATTTACCTAAAAAACAAAACAAAACAAAACAAAACAAAACCCTAAGTCTTAGAGAGGTCCAGTGACTTGCCCAAGGCCACAGAGCTGCCAATGGCAAAGGAGGAGTAGGAAACAGGCTGTTCAGTGTTCAAGCCTAAGGACTTCCTCACCACTGTAAGCTGGACCTCCTTGTTCACCTTCCTGGCTCTGAGCTGGCTGACAGACTATAAGGGAGAATTATCTTTTGCACTTTAACAACTGTAGAATTAAATATTTGAGGTTTTAAAGGGTGAATTTCTATAAAACCTGACAATTCTGAATTTCCCTCATCATGATATGGCACCTATATTCTATAAATAATAAACAAGTGTGTGATTCATTCTCTTTAATGTTTAATGTTAAGCAAAATTCAAGAAAAAAGCAACATTAAAAACTATAAGTTTAAAATTTTAAATAGAGTCTCTTCTCAATGAGAACTGAACCAGGAATAAAGCAATCCTTTACTTTCTTATATCATTCAGAGCATGATCAAATGCATGGATTTCAGTGGCCACATTAGAAGTCCAGGGCCCACTGCTTCAGGAATCTAATATGTGAGGTCACAGAAGGTAATTAACAATAACTAATCAGTTTATTAATATATGATATTCCTTTTCAAGTCATATGCAAATGTCTATCTTTCCTTTAAAGTTAGCCAATCCTGGGGCGCCTGGGTGGCTCAGTCAGTTAAGCAGCCAACTTCGGCTCAGGTCATGATCTCGCAATCTGTGAGTTCGAGTCCCGCGTCGGGCTCTGTGCTGACAGCTCAGAGCCTGGAGCCTGTTTCGGATTCTATGTCTCCCTCTCTCTGACCCTCCCCCGTTCATGCTCTGTCTCTCTCTGTCTCAAAAATAAATAAACGTTAAAAAAAAAATTAAAAAAATATAAAGTTAGCCAATCCTTTTGTACTCTGCTTTTTTTTTTTTTTTTTTGACTAAAGAAAAGTAAAGGAATATATGTAACTGTGCTGTGTTAATTCTATAGATAGGATTTGGTTTTATCTACATGGCTCCATCATCATTACCTCACCAACCTGTCTCTGTTCTTCAACCGGTTGCTCTGCTCCAGTTGACTACTGCTTCTCTGTAGAGTCCATGCCTCCCCCTCTTCATAATGAAAGGCTGACTTTGCCATTACTAGCCAATTAAAGTTTGCCCCTTTCTGCTCTAGGAAGAACTCAGCCTCATTATCAAGCCTATTCACAAAATCTATGGCTCTTTTTCCCATTGCTTATTTGTTCCTGGGATATACTCTGCTACCCCAAAGCATATTGTTTCCAGTTATTTCTGATCCTAGTGATATTCCTTATACGAAGCATAAATTCAAAATAATATGATAGCTCAAAGAAGCAAAGCCCCACAAATTAAGGTGCCTTAAGAAATTCTGTTCATCTTCACCATGTGATTAAATGATCTCATTTGAACCTTTAGTTGTACTTGTTCTCAAACCGTAAGATCCAGGAGAGCAGCCATCAGTCACACCTGGGGGCTTGTTAGAAAGGCTGATTCCCAGACCCCTGAACCAGCCATCCGCATCTTAATGGGGCCTCTGGGTGGTTCTGATGCATACTACAGGTTGAGAACCTACTGTGTTAGAAGTCTGTGCTCATCCAAATTGCTGATGTTGACCCTCTGGAATCAGATACAGACAAGTGTCTCCTCTTATCCTAGTGCATGCAATTTACTAGCCCTATTATTTTGCTCATGGTCTTGAGCAACCAGGGGCTGCTGGCTGATAACTCAGGAAAACTTCCAATGCAGCCCCTTTGAAAAATGACCCTCATATTTACTTCAACCTAAACACAAAAAGATGAAGTCTGTGCCACTATTAGATTTCCCTTAATAGCTTATCCTACAATTATATCCATGTCTTAAAATTGAAGACAGCAGCCTATTAAAATTGAATACAATATGGATAAACACCCTTTCATTCCCCTATTCCTACAAAAGTCGTATTTCCCCTGGACTATGAAGAGGAATCATTTCTGATTATGCTTTGTAGCTCTATACCTTCTACCTGTACTGTCTGTAGTATCTCCCTCTATCAATTTATGGATCTCACTCCTAAATCTCCCTTCCCTGGTCAATCATTGTTTCAATGATTCATTCCTCTCATTAACTGTGATTTGCCAAGTGGACCTTCTGTTGCGTTTATCATAATCAAATATGCTGTTATAATTTCAAATGTCAACGTAAAAAAAAACATTTGTAGCTCACCTGGCAGTCCTAGGTTCTCATTATATTTATTTCTATGTCTGTCAACCATTTAGGAACATCTTCTCAAGTCTGCTAGTTCCTTAACGAGCCACCTAAATGGAGCTTCGCATGTCCCTCTGCAGGTCTTCTTCCCAGCCATTTCTAGTAATACTAACAGCAGCATCATGCTGAGACCGTTCACCATCTACCATATCGAGATTAACCCTAGGCCCTATCACTAGTCCACCACATTTTCACAGTGACAACTCCACCTCACGCTGCCATGCCTGCTCCATTTTCCTCTGGGCTAGCTGTGGCTACAACTTGTTGCCACCATCCTCACCCATGTCTTAGTCCCCCATGTCCACCTTGGAAGTAAATTTCAACACCACACAGCTTAAGCTTTCTGTCTGACATATCACCTCACTGTTCAAAACTGCAATGACCATGATGGGGTTCAGGACACGCTACCCCAAAATATGGCATCTTGGTGTATGGAATATTTTAAGCTGAAGGAATGTGAGAAAACAGTAGAAGCAGGAAAGTCACTCTAACCTTCCCCCTGCTCTTCTCCCCTGCAACAGTCACGACACCCTCTAGTGAGAGGTATCCACCCTACAACTGGAGAAAAGGAGCATCCTTGTCTCTGAAGACAAGGGGATAGCAAGAAGAATTCAAATAAACAAATCTTGTTAAGTTTTCCCCTATTTATTATATTCACATCATACTGCCTGACCTGTCATATTTCTCCACGACCATCCACTCTCCATCGAACCTAACATAAACATACCTAGCCTTAACAGTTTCTTTGGATCTTCATTTCTTTATGAAGGTTTCCATGTCACATAAAACTTACATTAAATAAATTTACATGCTTCTCAGTTTAATTTTCAGACCCAGACAGGGACCCTAAGAGAGTTGAGGAAAAATTTTTTCCTCCTCCACATTAAACCAAAAAAGATTAACAGGAAGAACTTCTACAGTTTTCTCAAACTCCTTCTATTTTCTCCAACTTCCACTATTTTCTCAAACTGCTTCAGCTTAAAATATTCAATATGCTGAGGTGCCATATTTTGAGGTAGCACATCCTGAACCCCATCAACTCTTACTCACAAATTTCCTTCTCTTGGTTCACTTGATACACAGCCAAATCACTAACTCCTCTCTAGCTACCAAACACCTCTCAGCCAGTGCCAGCACCTGAAACAGAGTAAGTCTCTCTGCTATTCCTTCCCTTTTAGACTTGCCAAAGCACTAAGTTAATGTAGTCTAAATAAATACCAGTCTTTATCTAAAACTAACTCTTCTATATTACATATGATCTACTCTAAAATTCTCTGCTTTAAAGAATATGTATTTATCACTCAATTATTATAGGAAATCTTTGCATATGAACATAAGTGCACATGTACACTTTCAAAATTATAGTTGTCTCATTTTGATATTTTTGCAAAATATAAAACTAGCTGGCTAGGTAAGGAAATAGAAGGTGCTAAACATATCTGCTATTACTTCTTAAAGTCTAAAAGTCAAGGCTCTCAGAAAAGATTATGAGTTATAGTAAGAAAGTTAGTTTCCTTTTCAGCAAATCCTGTTGGCATTTAGATGCCAAATTCCTTGCTGTTGTTTTTCCATCTGCCCACCATGCACATTTTTTAAAACAGTACACCTACAATTAGAATAATCCAGAGAATCCAAATTTATTAACATAAACACTCCCAGATCAGCCCAGAGCATATGGGTCACTGTATAGGTTTTTCTTCTCTGTGTAACATGAATTTACATAGATGTATATATCTGAGAATTGTTCTTTAAAAAGGTAAGATATATACATGGGGTTATATCAAATTCAATATGTAAAATTCCGGTTTCCTTTAAGGAAAGCAGTCAGTGTTGAAGGAGAGGACAAAAGAGGAGAAAAAGATGACGACAATGATGATGACGCCAGCAAACCCAGAAGTTTCAGCCTCCATAAAATATATGGCTGCCTATTAGAAAGCAAAAACCTCTGAGTGTAAATGTTTCATTCAAGCTTGCCAAAGATCAGCTTAGTTTTTATTGCTCTGTGCAATTTCCGAATTAAGTGACTTCACTGCGAGACTTTTTTTTTTATGTAACACATTACATCATAAATTAACCCTAATAATATTATAGCTTTTAGCTTACACAGATTGCTGTTTTATCTAAGAATGTGGGAAGCGTGCAAAGCAGTTAAACACTAAGGAACAGGGGGAAGCCACCAGTGCTCACCAACAGATAAATAGCACAATGAGCTGGCATGGTTACAAGCCAAGCGGCACATTCTTCCCCTGATTTTGACTTGTTATCAGAGTTTCAGTGGAAAACACACACAGGAGGACTACGGCAGAGGAAGCAGGAGGCCACTGCGTCCAAGTGATTCCACCAGCCTGTGCTTGCTCACTGAGTCACTCACCTCGTAGCCTTTCTCCAGCAGGAACTCAGCCAAGTATGAACCATCCTGGGAAGGGAAGGAAAATTGACAACTGTCAGATTCATCATGGCGAGGAGAGAAGGCAGCCAAAACTGAGAGTTTTGAGAAAAGCACTGAAGAGGCTATATGAACTTAAATTAAGGATCATGGCAACCAAAATAAAAATAATACAGATAATGATGGTAAAAACAGAATAATGATCAACTTTCTACTATTCCTTGAGCATTTTCATAGACATTATTTCATTTGAGCACCAAAGCAGCACAGTAAAATGTTATCATTGTCCTATTCATGGAGTAAGAAACAAAATCTGGGGAGATAATATGGGGCAACAGAGAGAACATGACACTTAAGATTCACATGGATTTGGGTTTAGGTTTTTCCACTTTACTATGCAAAGTATGTGTAGCAAAGCAGAAGTCCTTGGTACTACAGGAACATACAGGAATAAGACTAATTCTGGGTGGTTGTAAAAAAGGAATCACTGGGGAAGAATTAGATGAGAGCTGTGGGGACTTGGGGAGAAGGCAGGTTGAGTGTGAGGAGGAGGCAGGGAGCACTAGAGTGTTAATGTTATTGAAAAAAGACATCATAGTGGAAAGGAGGAAGATGAGTACTTTCGTGGGAGAAGGCTTTCTAGGCACTGGTGGGAGTTGGCTTCTAACTCAGGGGTTCTGGAAAGTTCAGCAACAAAAGACTTTTGGGGGAGGGGGATAAACACAATCAGATTTGTGTTATTATCACTGAATGTGTATGCATACACACACAAACTTTAAATAAAAGAAGGATGTTTATTTTTTACAAAATAGAAAGAATGCATCTTAAATCATGCAGTTAATCCCTACATTAGGATGAAGGTATCTGACTAAACACAGAGATTCTCGACTGGCTTTTAATAACTCTTGTAAAAATTTCTAGATAAGGAAGAGTGTCATTTAAACTAAAATATTTCATGTGCCAGGTTTAGGGAAAGGAAGTATGAGAGTCTTCTAATAAAACTATTAAGAGACCAAAAGGTGAGAAATCACTGTTCTAGAGGTACTATAAAAAAGCTACCAGCCTTGCTCAAAATATGAGTTGGATAGACATTTTGCAGTAAAACCTGTTAACTGCCCACCTGCTTTCAGCCTGGGTAGGTCCCCTCCATCCTATCCAGACTTAAACATAAAAATGGGAGGCTCCAACTACTGGATATTTGTGTACTCAAAAGTAGCTGGGGATATTTGGTTTCTTCACTTTGAAAAAGTTTACAATATCCCTCTGAGCTTCAAAAGTTCCTACCAGACATTCCAGGAAAAAGAAAAGTGAAGCAAGTCTTATTATTGTCATTAGTTGGCTTAAAGCTGGAATTGGAGACACCCTATGGGTCCTGAAAATGACAGGACTGCCAAAAGAGTGTTTACTACATTAATGCAGAGTCACACATAAATTCAGGCAGGATGACAAGGCAAGGTATACAAGGGACACATTTTGTGGTTCATTAAAACCACCAGCAGATTTTCTTCTGACTTGACATAAATATTCTGTTTTATAGACTCATGTAGAGAAGAGAAATTGTTTAACATATTCCTTTTCCTCTCAATCTTATGATTTACACACAATTACACAGTTTTTAAATACCCAACATGCAAACTAAATCAGATAAGAGGGCTGAACAATTCAGACTAGAACAGACCAACAGAAATGTAAGAATAATGAGTAGTCTTACAAATCAATCAATGAGAAAACAGCTTAATAGAAAAAGCATTTACAATAAGAGGCATAATTTTACAGTAGTCTGGAAAACCCTACAAAATATGAAGTTTTGTTTTGGTGCTGGTGTTAGTGTTGTCATTTTGAAGCAGGCAACACTATACTTTTCATCTTTCATAATTCCTCTTTGGAATAAAAATTTAAAGCGCTTTGTGTTCTACCATGGCTACATACAATTTTTAAAAAAAAAAAATAAGGCAGAGGTGAAAGTGCTAGAGATCCATGGGGGCTGGGAGGGCTGTGATTATTCAGAAAGCTGATGTGAAACAGACCTGATCGGGCCTGAACCCTGTCAATAAGGTCTTGTTCTTCTCACCCAGGGCCCTTCTCAAACTTTCCAACCACACTGGAACATTCTGAACCAGCAGGGCACTCACTTCCTCCTGACTTCCTTGCCAGGTCTCTCAAGTGATAGGGCCTGGGCTGCACAATGAGTGGGAAATGGAGCAGAGCAAAGGCTCTTGGTCTCTGGCCTAGGCAGCCCAGCTGGCCTCCCCTTGTCCTCTTCCCAGGCCCCTGAGGGGACTCCACAGGGAGACACAGTATCTAAACAGGCAGGCGTCAGCCAAGCCAACAAGATCATTTTTTCTGCCTCCTCTAGAAGAACAGGGTTGTTGGAGAAGGCTTCAATCAGACTAATGACTGAAATGTCATGGCAACTGAGAACCTATGACCAACATTAAAAATTCTGATTCTTAATCCCCCAGAAAACAAGGAACTAAATGAACTAAATTTCCAACTCACTTGCTATGAACACAATTAATTTGGTACAAATTCCAGCCTGGGTTCAATCCTTGTTATAGAAAACTTTTTAATTGGAGAGACAATGTCCCATTTGTGACTCTTTTACATTTAATTTTGCACACATTAAGGTAATTAAGGGTTTCCATTTTGTATTAAATGCTATACAGATCTGAGTAATCACCATGGCTATAACACTTTCAAGACACAAAAACATTTTCTATCTTATTCTTGCAAGAACTCAGCCTGGAAAGCAAGAGCCACTACATCTTAGGTAAATGAGGCATGTGAAGATAGTCATTTTGCCTAATATCACACTACAGAGGCAAAGCCAGGACTAGAATCTAAGTCTCCTGTAATTTTGACCTAGAAAACAACCTTCTTCCTCACCCTCCTACACCTGGGATCTACGAAAACATGTCAAAACCTAACAAAATAATGAAAGACCATAATGGGTTTACTTTTAAATCAAATTAATTTAGTCATTTTCCATTACACAGTGTTTTATGGATTAATCAGTGCTTCTAGTTTTGATTAAGTAAACTAATTTTAGAACATTCCAGAGCTCAGAGGAAGGAGACCATACACAGCACCTGAGATTTCTCAGGTTTTGTTTGGGTGTATGCTCCACACAGGAAACAGTATAATGTTGTTTGAAGATGGACTTGGATTGGCTGTGGATGTATTTACTGTTTGGTGCTCTAGAGCCAAGGAGGCGGGGCCAATGACCAAGGACCAAAAGTGCCAGATTTAGGTGTGCCTGATGCCTATAGTCCCTATACTTGGGTATCTCTGGTTTTTTACCTTTCATGGAGTATTCAGAAATATTTTAGATAAACACCCATAAAAATAAAGAGTAATTGCAAAAATTAATCCAATCCTATCTTGTTTTTAAATTTTTTTTTAATGTTTATTTTTGTGAGAGACAGAGAGACAGACAGAACATGAGTGGGGGGAAGGGCAGAAAGATGGAGACACAGAATCCGAAGCAGGCTCCAGGCTCTGAGCTGTCAGCACAGAGCCCAACGCAGGATTCCAAAGTTGGATGAGCCAAAGTCAGATGCTTAACCAGCTGAGCCACCCCGGCGCCTCTAATTCAATCCTATTTTGAATGTAGCATTAAAATTCCCTAAAATTTCACAACTATAAAAAGCTGAAGGAAGTAAATAAAGCTAACCCCTTCTCCCAATGGCCACCGAAGGCTATATTAAGCACCGACTGATCCTCTAATCTAGCCCACATCCAAGCACGTATGTGCCAGGCAGTCTACCTTCCTACAGAGGAGACTAGCATTTCTCTTTTCTCTTCAGACAGGAATGCACTTATAGTACAGAAGAACAAATGAAAAGGACACTTTCTTGTATGCAATTTGCGAAGCGGTTCCTCTGAACTGCATGCTAAATTATACTGTGTGTTTCTGCCTAAGAACCAATTGGCAGCTTCTTTGAACAGAATAAGTAGTATTGGGCTAAAGAATTCATGCCACTAACACATGAATTTCTTTGTTTAGACCATCTCAAGCATTAGGAAATAGAATATCCCTTCTGGAAGGAGAGAGAACACCAATTTATGCTGCCCTTTATGTTCTTTAATTCTACAAATTCTAATTACACTAAAATAAGCATCTTTTCAGCTAATAGCAATTACAATATCAAAGTAATCTGTACCTCCCCATAAAAGAAATGCAAACAGCTCAATGATTAATGGAAGATGCAGTTTAGAATTAGAATGAAAACTTCCAATGGGAAGATTAGCCACATAATATGAAGAATGCAGAAGCAGAATATACTTGAAAAGTATTTTCACTTGGCTCATGTTTGTAACACAAATCACTGCATAAAATCTTTGTCAAACTCACAGAATTCAAAAGACCATAGGGATTAATTAATCCAACTCTCTCATTTTACAGGTCAGGAAATTGAGATTCAAAACAGTTAAATGTTTAATGTAGAGTCACACAGTACGGAAGTAGCAAAATCTACACGCAAAAAATAGAAAGAAAGAAAAAAAAAAACAGTCTTCAACTCCCAGGCCTCAGAATTTTTCACTAAAAACTACTGCAAAAAAATGTAGGGGCACCTGGGTGGCTCAGTCAGTTAAGCATCCAACTCTTGATTTCAGCTCAGGTAATGTCCTCATGGTCATGAGATTGAACCCTGCTTCCGGCTCTGTGCTGACAGCGTGGAGTCGGCTTGGGATTCTCTCTCTCTCTCTCTCTCTCTCTCTCTCTCTCTCTCTCTTTCTGCCCCTCCTCCACTCACACGTGTGTGTGTGTGTGTGTGTGTATGTGTGTGTGTGTGTGTGTGTGTGTGTGTCACAAAAAAATCTAAAAAGAAGAGAATGGACTAATGTCTACAGTTGAGAACCAAGTAAAATACACTAATGCACTTCCAAGTGAAGAACAAGAATACAGCCAACAATTATCAGTGGAGTGAAAACTAACTGAGTGGTAGACAGGAAACGAGGATATTATCAATATTTAAAACATAAATAATTCCCAATTCCCATAGTCTTTTATTTTTTTAAAATGTTTATTTATTTATTTTTGAGAGAGAATACAAGCTGGGGAGGCGCAGAGAGAGAGAAAAAGAGAGAGAGATACAGAATCTTGGGCAGGCTCCCAGCTCTGAGCTGTCAGCTCAGAGCCTCATGTGGGGCTTGAACTCACGGACCGCGAGATCATAACCTGAGCCCAAGCCAACCTGAGCTACCCAAGTAGTCTTTCAAAATTAACAATTATTTCCCCATAAAAGCCACTGCCACAGAAAAACAGACTTTCACTTTTTGTGATTTACTTCCTGTTAGAGAGGAGCACTGTAATCTAGAAACGCTATCAACAAACTCTGAACAATAAAAAATTTATTGTGCCCAGCAGCTAAGATATTCTTCCTGTAACCACCCATTCCCTCTGACTATTTGCCAGGGAAAGAGCCCTTCAAACAGGTGTGAAGTGCTTGCACATACACCTCATACATATATATATATATATATATACATATACAGCAGCTCTGTTGCCAAACACAAGACTTTCCAGTAAACCATCATGAACTAGATTAAAAGCAACATTTTAAAAAGAAGCCAGATATCTCCAATAATCCTACATATGACTGTAATGTTAAGTCTTGTGTCCATGGTAAATTTTTTAAAAAAGATTTGCTGAAGAAAAAATATCACAAAGAAAAAAAATGACCTAAAAGGTTAATTTTACAAACATTTTTTTTTCCAGTTTGACAGGTTAAAAATGATGTTTTTCTTTTCATTTTTTGGCTAGTCTTAAGACTGAAGAGTTTTTTGTTTGTGATCATATATACTATTTCTTCTAGGAACTATCTATTCTTATTTTTTCTATTTTTTATCCACTTTTTTTTTTTCAACGTTTATTTATTTTTGGGACAGAGAGAGACAGAGCATGAACGGGGGAGGGGGCAGAGAGAGGGAGGGAGACACAGAATCGGAAACAGGCTCCAGGCTCTGAGCCATCAGCCCAGAGCCTGACGCGGGGCTTCAACTCCCGGACCGCGAGATCGTGACCTGGCTGAAGTCCGACGCTTAACCGACTGCGCCACCCAGGCGCCCCATCCACTTTTCTAGTAGGCTGTATTTTGCCAATTGATTTGTTCTTGTTAGTATCTAGAACACACATAAAATTAATTTTCCTCTCTCATATAAGCTACTCAAAAAAGTATTTTGAAACAGATTAACTGATTTTCAGTGATAGAACTCCCATTTAGCTGGTTTAAAATACATGTTCTTTTCAAATTGCAAATGATTGTTGCACGTTCTTGGTTTAATGACCAAAGAAGAATGCAAACACCAAAATATGAATTCCAGCTAAATTTGCACAACCCAGCATTTGTAATATTGTTAACTTCAACATAGTAAAATAAATTTCTGTAATTAGACAAATGCTTTAAGGAAAATGGGATTAAAGGGTTAACAAAAGGATGTAGAAAGGAAACAATTATTAATAAGGTATAGAAAGACAATTTTTAACTACATAATTAGAATTACAACACACACACACACACACACACACACAGTCCCAGAAATGTTTTAAAAAGCCTCGAAAGGAAATATAAAGGCATTTTTTAACAGCCTAAAGTGTGTTTGGGTGTACATAATACGTAGACACATCAAGAATGAGCCAAACTTTCATCTCTACATGAATATAAGTATGCCCAAAGAATACTGTATCCCACTGACTAGCTTTCCTTTTTTTAATGGGTAAGCTCCTTTAGTTTGAACCTCTGTGTTTTTCTCTCTCCCACTCTCCTATTCTTCACTAATGCTGAAGTTTTATCCTTCAGAGATTAAAAAAAAAAGTCTTCACATGACTTACTATTACTACAAATAATATTAATAACAATAGTAAGTGCTTATATACCACTTAGATAAGATATGCCAGACATGCACTAAATGTTTTACATTCATTAACTTTCAAATAGTCACAATAACCCTATGTAGTTGGCACTATTATTATCCCCATTTTACAAATAAGCAAACTGAGGTGAGCTGAGACCAAGTAACCTGCCCAAGATGTCAGTAAACAGAAAAAGAATTTGAAATATATATGTAATCTACACACACAAACACACACACACACACACACACACACACACACACACACACACACACGTAATGAATTATTTATGACAATTTGTTTCACTAACAGGATCAATTACCCCATAATGATGGACAGATGTTTTAACATAAAATTTGGTCACTAAACAATTTATTAACAACATGAACTGTCCCAGATTAGTAATATCAAACATCCACTTGGGCCATAGGTGTTATGGAATAAAGGACAGGAAGGAAATAAGAGATTTAGTCCATGCCCTATTGCTCTGAGAAGTATCTGGGAAGCCAGGCATTTCCTGGCCTAGATAGGATTATGCTCCAACACTGGCTCAGACCTCCACATTTCACATACATCAGCAAACACACACGTGGACAGATTGAGAACAGTAACCAGGTAACCTGTGCAGCTAATCAAAATGTTCTGCTATCAGTGAACACCAGTAGATGCATGAGTCATAGACAGAGGGTGGCAAGGCTGTACAGATAAAAGAAAAGCTATGAAATACTACCATATTGACCTCTTCTATACTGGATGGCAGACTTCCCTGGAGAAATAAATCATCACACTTGAGCATGAAATCAAGGTGGGGGGGGGGGGGGGGAGGAAATACAAGAAACATATCCCTGTCAAAATCCCTTTAAATATCTACCTAACTGGCCATTCAGTGCTGGTGTGAATTAACTCCTTTCAAGTTTAGAACAATATACTAACTGAAAGTTTTTATAACTCAGCGTTCC
Source organism: Felis catus (assembly GCF_018350175.1). Classification (NCBI taxonomy): domain Eukaryota; kingdom Metazoa; phylum Chordata; class Mammalia; order Carnivora; family Felidae; genus Felis; species Felis catus. The sequence continues at coordinate 26,452,151 of NC_058372.1, read as the reverse complement.
AAATACATTGATAAAGATTTGGACAGATCTGTAGGGAAGTTAATAATAAATCACCAGTAAACTTCATGCTTAAATAATAACTTCTTTGTAGTAAATATATATATACAGATTTTGAAAACAGAGTTCCTCTCTTTCCTTTTCCCTTTCTCATTATCTCTCAAAGTGACATTCTATACAATTAAAGCCTGTTTCTTTGCAAACTATACGCTTATGTAGTTCTATTCATTCAAGTGATTTATACAGGAAAGGATTTTTTACAGGTACTCAAAACTAAAACAGTGCTATACTTTGTCCAGTGTTCAAGTCCATGCTTAATGAAAAACTTTAAATTTCTTTGTACTGAAAAGAGAAGAATTATGAAATTTTAGTATTTACCTGATTTATTAACACTTCCTTATACATTTCTTTTTATAATTTGTGTCCTGGCTAAGGGAGGAAGACGAAACAAATGTCCTTTTGTTTACAGCTTTAAAAAGGTCATAAATAACAAAAGAATACACATATATTGATGTCTCTATCTTTCCCTATCTTACTGCAAATTCATTTAACAGGTTGTTACTAAAATGTCACTGTTGGTAACAAGCAGAGTTTAACTATTTACAAATGTTCTTTTAACCTAATTTCTTTCAGGGTTAAGTTATTGGCACAATCTAGTTAAGACTGTTTCTAAAATATATACTATGACAGAAATGTCACTTATAGGCTCCCTGATGCATTTCAGATCTGCTCTGCAACCATGGAATATCCATCACCCTGGAGATATTGTAAATCACTGAAGAAAGATACAAAATATGAACTGTGATTTACTGTGATTTACATAACTTGAAATCACTGAAACAGATAAAATTCAAGCATATGTACACAAGTATAAATGGAGAAATTTGTAAGCATCTACCCCGAAAGCTGCATATCATAAAACTAATAAAGCCAACTAACTTTAAGAGCCAGAGGACAAAGAACAAAGTATTGTAGGAATGCCGTAAATCACAGAGGTCCTACCATGAACAATGTTGATTCCCTGGATTGTCCGGTCTGTGGGTAGGTTCAGTCCATCCAGTTTGTGGCTAGGAAATCTCTCCATTTACTTGTTAAGTTGTGCTAATATTGTGCTTTGGGTTCTACCACCCAAAGAAGTTATTAAAAACCATTTGGGGGGGGAGGGGGAATCACATATTTAAAAATATGTGCCTCCACTGTGCTTGCAACTCTCTCTCCAGTGTCACTGCCTTTTAGGCTACACAATCTAGGTGTGTTTCTAGATATTTCAGCCCTAACATAGAAACAGGGGGGATAAGGGGCACCTGGGTGGCACAATTAGTTATGCGTCTGACTTTGGCTCAGGTCATGATCTCACAGTTTGTGGGTTTGAGCCCCACATTGGGCTCTGTGCTGACAGCTCGGAGGCTGGAGTCTGCTTCCTATTCTGTATCTCCCTCTCTCTCTGCCCCTTTCCTGCTCGCACTCTCCTTCTGTCTCTCAAAAATAATAAATAAATAAATGTTCGAAATAAATTAAAAAAAAAAACAGAGGGATAAAAGGAACTCTTTGTGAGATACTGAGATGACAGTTTGAATTTCTTCAGCACTTACGCTTTAAGTCGTTTTTATCCTGTCGTTTTGCTTTATCTTACTAACAGCAGTGGAGCTTAGTTCTTATTCAACCCTAAAATTTTTAAAATCTTGACTTAATACGACAAAAAACATTATCAACATTGCGCTCGAATGAAGACCAGAGTTTTGTAAGGGCACACAGGGGCAAGAGTACGAGGAGGAGTGGAAATTCTCTAGGTGAAAATCAACTCCCCACCTTGCTTACAGCAGCACCAAACTCCAACTTCCCAACATTTCCAGAGTCTTAGACTGAAAACCAGGTGTCTCTAGTTCAGTCTTACCTGATCAGATGCACCTTTTGGTCTAATCTTATAATACTTAAATGTCTAACTATTGATTTGTTTCCCAGCTAGTCTCTCACCTAATGTTTATGACTTTGGGGATATTTGACTATATTTTACAGATTTAGGTTGTACATTTGAAACAATTGAGAGGCTTTTTTTGTACCACAACTCTATGCTTAAAAATCCCATAAGCGATCACGTTTTAATTGATGTGGTTAACTCAACCTTATGTTGTGTTACATTTTTCAAGATATTTATTATTATTTCTATCAAAATAATAATAATGTATATTTCTAGGATTCCTATGGTTGCTAAGCACTCTAAGATATTTTTCCCATTTATATCTCTCACACCATCCTAGTAATGCAACTGATATTATCCCCCCCTTTTTCCTGATTAGAAAACTGAGGTTCAGAAAACTTAAATCCCAGGGTACCTGGGTGGCTCAGCTGGTTAAGCATCCAACTCTTGATTTCTGCTCAAGTCATGATCTCGTGGTTCATGGGACTGTGCCCTATGTCAGGCGCTGCTTGGGATTCTCTCTCTCTCTCTCTCTCTCTCTCTCTCTGCGCCTTCCCCCACCTCTCTCTCTTTCTCTCAATAAATAAACATTAAAAAAAATAAAGCTTAAATCCCTTGTTCAAGGTCACAGAGCTAGTTAGAGAACATGGCAGAATATGAAGCCAATTTGTCTAATCCTAACTACAGTGTTATTTCCTAAATAATTCTACTTCAATCAAAATAAAAGTGTTTCAACAAAAACAAGAATCTAATAATGTCAGTTTTTTAAAGGTTTTCAATGTATATAAAAAATATATAAAAACTCAAAGCTTACTGAAATACAATTTTCAAAGTAAGTACCAATTACTTTTGCAATAATCCATGATTATGAATGTTTAAATAACTCCCTTTCAAGTATACTAAACAAAATACTCGTGTGTGTATGTGTGTGTGTGTGTGTGTGTGTGTGTGTGTGTGTGTGTGTGATTGTATGCATGCACATGTTCACAGACTCAAAGAGATTTCTATGCCATTATCCTGAAGATGAAAAAAAACCCCCACAGGTCCATACATGGAATATTAAAAGCAGATCCTGGGGCAATCAATCCACTGTCCTTTAAAAAAGGACTACACGATATGACATGGCAAATAAAAATAAGGATAAGATGGGGCACCTGGGTGGCTCAGTCAGTTAGGTATCAGAGTCTTGATTTCAGCTCAGGTCATGATCTCATGGTTCATGAGATTGAGCCCCATGTAGGGCTCTGTGTGCTGACAGCCCAGAGCCTGCTTGGGATTCTCTCTCTCCCTCTTTTACTGCCCCTCCCCTGCTCATGCTGTGCTCTCTTGCTCTCTCTCTCTCTCTCTCTCTCTCAAAATGAATATATAAACCTAAAAAAAAGAAGGATAAGATCTATTTCTTACCCCTAAGGAATTTATAATCTAGTGAGAGGACAAGGAATCAATACAACAACAACAATATATCATCATCATCATATTAGCGATCATATTAATGCTACCATTCATTCACTGTATACCTATGATGGGTTAGGCCAGCAATATATTCTGAGCCATATGTGTAACTTTAAATTTTCTAGTAGCCAAATTTTAAACAGTTAAAAATAGGCAAAACTTAATTTTAAAAAAATTATTTAACCCAATATATCCAGAATGTTATATCAATACATTAAGAGAAAATTATTAATGAGATGTTATATTCTTTTTTGTATTAAATTTTTCAAAATCTGTTATTTGACACAACACATCTCAATTCAAACTTAAATTTTCTTCAGAAGCACTTGATCTGTATCTAGATTTCATAAAATTGAACAACTGGTCATATCAAATCTTCTGAAAATTTAATACCAAAAAAAAATAATTTCCCTTTAATAACCATTATATACACTGGTACAACTGATTCAGTTTGTTTTGTTTTGTTTTGCTTTGTTTTAAGAAAAACTGATTTGACTTTGGAGCAAAAGGCTATCAGTTTAAAATCCGTATCTGTTCAGGTTAACTCAGTCTTAAGTATTAACACTGAATCCAAATGAGTATTTGCATACATCGGAAAGCAACTCTCATAGTGTTCTTCCAATTTTCTTTCTGGTTTTTATAGCCAGTTTATGTAATCCTATTAAGAGTTCAAATCTTCTACATATTGATTCATGTTAGAAAAACGTATAACTTCATTATTTATTTGTATTATAAAGATTTTCAATTTCAACATGAATTCTCACACCTCCCTAGCTAGGTCAAAAATAAACTTTTCCTTTCCTTACAGCTTCAAATTTAACTCATTCATAAGCAGTGTGGTAAAACTGAGAAAACATAAATCACACTGCCATGTTTTCTTTATAATTATCTGGCAAGCATCCCTTTCATTTCAAGAAAGAAAAGAAAATCTTATATTGGAGTAAATATTACAGCAATCTTTGTAAAACTCATTCATGACTCCACCAATGAATGCTGGCCAAGAGCGCAAGATCACAGCCTTGTCTGTTATTTCCTTCAACAGGTCTATGAACTGGCAATGATTCATATATTTGAATGTATAGATTGAAAAATTTTAACCAGTTATCTATGACACATTTTAAGTTTATTTATTTATTTTTGAGAGAGACAGAAAGAGACCACAAGCTGGGGAGGGACAGAGAGCAAGGGGGAGAGAGACAGAGAATCCCAGGCAGGCTCCATGCTGTCAGCACATGGCCCCACGTGGGGCTCAGTCTCACCAATTGTGAGACCATGACCTAAGCCAAAATCAAGAGTTGAACATTTAACCAACTGAGCCACCCAGGTGCCCCTATGACACTTTTTAGAGTCTGCTTCAGAATATAGTGAAAAGAAGCAATAAAAGAAATATCAGTCTCTTATTTTAAAATTCATAAATGCAGATATTTCACCTAACATAGCTGAAGTGATAGAAACCTGTTGTAATAGAAATTAATTTTTTTATATCCATCTGAAATTCTTCTCTGACATAGAGAACATTCAAAAATATCTATGCTACAAATTTGGTATTTCTCACTATAAATTTATATCATTTCTTTGTAAATTTTTAAATCCTTTGAGAAAAAGGATATCTAAAGTAGTAACTAGGCAGTGACCCTGCAACTTGTTGAAAGATAAAGAAAAGAAAATTTTTCAAATTTCAAATAAACTAATCTTTGATAGTTAGAAAGACCTTGTATTCTATAGGCAACTGGTGATTTAATTGAGTATCTTTAAAATTGTGTATATACATTATTGTATTTTCTCATAATTTTCTAATAAAACTTCAGTAACAAATAACTTATTTTCCCACCTCTCCGACTAAAATTGTTTTCCTCTTTTGTGCATTAATCTAAGCCTTTTAGATGGCTGAAGTGACAAGCGCTCATCCTACCAAAATTTTAAATGTACTGGATATTTAATTCAGATTTCAGGCAACTAAATGCATTAATTTTTTTTGATCACCACTGAGAGGAAACTTCTAATCAAATCTTAATCTCTTAATATTACCCAGTTTATTTTCCTTAAATTTTTTAACACAACAGTTTTTCTGTTTTGCTCTGGCAGAGCAAATTGCAAATTAATCACAGAATTTCCAGTCTTTTTATGTCTTCATTGCTCTGATCATAGTACTAGTTTCTATGTCTGCACTCAATTCTGCAGCAGTAAATGCCTTTGATTTGAATTCTAAAATTGGTTTATACTATTTTAATTGGAAAAATTACATTTTAATTAAAATTATAAACATTTCAATTTAATTACCAATGATGAGGTACATGTATCACTAAGTCCTGCTGTCTGAATAAAATACTCAAATAAATGCAAGACAATGTTAGATAGAACACAGAAAAAAAATCATTCCAAGTGAATAAATTAGGTGACATCAACAAAATCAGTGGTGTGTTTAAGTGTGAAATACACCAGTTAAACTGAAATGTAATCCTAACCAAAACAAGAGAGTTGTGTTTAACAAAAATTTATTTTATATTGCTTCCATTTAAAAAATTCATTTCCTCAGTTCTATTATCCACATCCTAATTGTTCAATAGCCACATATGGCTTATGGCTACAATTTTGGACAGTGTAGTGATAAGCTGTGTTTTCAGCAGTTTACATTTATTAACTTATGTAATTCCCAAAACAACACTTTAAAGCATTTACTCTAATTATCCCCCATTACAGACAATGAAACTTAGGCAGAAGCAATTAAGTAACTTACCTAAAATCATACAGCTATTAACCAGGGAAGGGAGGCTGGGATTTAGACCCAGACAGTCTGACTCCAGAGATTCTTGCCCACTATCCCACACTGTTCAAAGTTCAACAAAGGCACAGAGTTTAATGAGAAATGACACAAGAGTGCAAGGTGTTTTAAAAATATAAACCAAACTACTTAGCAATTAGAAGTAGGGAGCGAAGACAGATAGGAAGGCATTGTGAAAAGCAGAAAAGATGAGCTTCAAGATAAATATTTGATGAAAAGGAAAACCAATTTGGCATAAGAAGGAGTGGCTAAGAAGTGTGTCCTAAATGGATAAAAGATGATCAACTGTGGTAGGTAAATAATGGCCCCCCAAAGCATAGCCCCAACCTAATGACTGCACTGTATGAATGTTGTTATCTTATATCAAAACAGTCTTTGCAAATGTGATCAAGATCTTGAAATGTGGAGATTATTTTGGATAGCCCCAAATCCAGTTGCAAGCATCCCTCTAAGAGGGAAGCACAGAGAGATTTCACAGACAGAAGATGAGGAGGCCGTGTGACCACAGAAACAGACCGAAGTGATGCAGCCACAAGTCAAGGAATGCTAGCAGCCGCCAGAAGCCAGAAGAGCAAGGAATTGATTCTCTTCTAGAACCTCAAGAGGGAGCATAGCCCTACCCACAGCTAATTTTGGATTTCTTGCCTCCAAAACTGTGAGAGGATAAATCTGTTGTTTTAGGCCACCCAGTCTGCAATTTGCTGCAGCAGCCCTAGGAAGTTACTTCAGGACTTCTCAAAACCTTCAGCAAATGTACCTTGTGAATGAGCAAGAGGGGAAATTTGGAAGCGGTGTTTCCCAATTTTTTAATGACAGAATCCCTATTGCCTCTGAGGGAGGGATGGTGGTGAAAGAGAGAGATCCTGTTCACCTCTGGCAAGCCCAGTGTTCTACTAACAAGGTCTAGGAAATGCTGACCCAAAACACATTCTGGAAGGGATGTAATTTAGCCAAGTTAAGTCTGAACTATATTCAAACAACAATACAAAAAAATTAAAGGTTTTTGAGAAATGTTATAAAAAGCCAACTCTTAAGGGTGAGGAAATCTAGCACATTATGAAGCTGGGTTCCAGGTGACTTCCAAGTGGTAGAATTCATGGCTTTGGGGGACAGAACATGTAACCAGTTGAGCTAACCATCTCAGTTTACAATACAGTAACTTTTATTGCACTCTACTCTGATGAATCCACCACCTCTAGGAATTGTTCCAAGTCTTATGAGGGACAATGACCAACTCCAGTAGCTTCAGAAGGTGATAAATGAGAATGGCATTAAAGAACAAAAGAACAGAGAATAATAACAATCAAAGGGGGAAGGAAAATAGTGGTAACTTCTGTTAACTAAAGGGCTAAAATAAAACTACGAAGGGGTCAGTAAAAGCCAAAAATTAAATACTCAAGGAGAGTAGGATCAGGCAAGTTCCTGATTGATTTGGATATTCTTGCAGAGATTAGACGGCTAGTTATTATACTGCTGTAGGAGAAAATCCACAAGGGTAGGAAGTTGGTCCACAAAACCAATAAGGTTCCTTCAACTCTAAGAGTCTATGCCCCAAACTGGCCACAGACCTTTTTGTCATATCCACATGCAATGTCCATCCACATGGAATAAATAACTGAATAGAAAAAATACCGTGTTGGGACGCCTAGGTGGCTCAGTTAGTTAAGTGTCCGACTCTTGATTTTGGCTCAGGTCATCATCCCAAGGTCATGGGATTGAGCCCCACATAGAGCTTAAGATTCTCTCTCTCTCTCCCTCTGCCCCTCTCCCCTGTTTGCGCTCTCTCTCTCTCTCCCTCCCTCCCTCCCTCCCTCTCTCTCTCTCTCTCAAAAATTTAAAAAATATGTTGTGTTAAGCTTGGGGTAAAATTCAAAATATTTCATAATCTATTGTAGTGTATGCACTAACCCACCAAATGCTTGCCAGCTTATGTACCTAACAGGTGGGTATTCACCAGATGAATTTCAGTCTTCATAAAACTGTTGACAGTGACCTACAGTTGAACATGGATTTTGAGCAAGCAGGAATATAGAGGTTAGAGGGAAAAATTAACACCACTTAAAACCTGTTTATTTGAATTGACAATAGGTCCCTAAGCTTAGGAAACCACAGGATGGAAGGGAAGGATGACCAGGTAGGTTGGAAACCACTCTCTATATACCGGACATCTGACCACAAACTGCTAGCAGCTGCACTCATGGCCCAGCAGCCACACACTTGGCACCACAGCCTCTAAAGTGTCCTCTTGGCACCTTCTGCAAACACTACTTACATGCCAGGAAGTCTGGGTTTAGTTTTGGTTCCATTCTCTGTCTCTGTCTCCCTCTCCCTTCTTTTCCCCTACCCCCCACCCAGCATAAATGTGGGTCCCACTGGTTTCAGGCTAATAACATCCACTCAGCAGCAACTGTCTAATAGGTACACAACCAACAATGGGCACTTGTATTTTCTTATGAGGTGGAAGTAAATTATGGCACTTGAACAAAGACCTTATTATCTAAATTTTACTGCATGTTTACTACAAGCCAGTTTCAATTTTATGTTTTCATCTCTAGGCTCTAAGACAAAGGAGAGAGAAAGTTCATTTTCATATTTGAAGTAGTTATTTTCTAAACATATAACAATATCAGGCTAAAAATAGGACCTGTTGCAGGCTGAATGGTGTCCCCCTAAAAATTCACATATGAAAGTCCTAAACCCCCATGAGTTCAAAATGTGACCTTATTTGGAAAAAAAGTCATTGCAGATGAAATTAGTTAAGATGAGGTCACACCAGAGTAGGGTGGGCCCTAATCTGACAGTGTTCTTATAAAAAGGGGAATCTTGGACGGAGATGCACACAAGGAAAACATCATGCGAAAATGAAGGCAGAGGACTGGGGTGATGCTTACACAAACCAATGGATGCCATATATGTCAAGAAACAATCAAAAGTAAAGGGAAAGGCCTGAACCAGATTCTCCCTCATATCCCTCACAAGGAACCAACCTTGCTGACACCTTGATCTTGGACTGCCAACTTCCAGAACTGCCAGAGAATAAACGTCTGTTGCTTAAATCATTCCACCTATGGTACTTTGTTAAAACAGCCCTAGGAAACCAATACAGGACTCAAAAGTATTAAGGAGTGCCAACCAAAGGTCATGCAGGGCCAGGGGGAAAGGGTCAGAGGAAAGTTTCTGCTCTTTGCACTTCTAGTTGACTGTCAGGAACTATGAGGTTCAAAGCCAAGCCAGTCCTCCCTCCAGTGTGCTGCCCACCAGCCACACTGGCCTTCCTTGGGCTCCATAAGCTGTACTTCCTGAGCTTCACACAGGCTGCTCCCTCTTCCTCAACTCTCCTGACTACCCTGCCCCCACTGTCCACTTATTAGGACTCCCATAATCGTAGATGTTGGTTCAACCATTGTTTCTTCAGAAAATTCTTCCTGCTATGTTCCACCCTGACTGAATCAGATCTCCTACCTGTCAGAAACACTCAAAGCACACAGTTCTTTGCTTCATATCTCATCATAGGTCAGTGACAATGGGTTATGTGCCTTCCCCACTGGACTGCAGGATCCATGAGGACAGGACCACAATCACTTTGCTCATCATGACCCAGAACACTGATAGGTAGTTGGCACACAACACCTATCCACTCAATAAAGTAAAATTCAATGCGCTTGAGTTTCTAATCTCACAGGTCTTCATCTCAAGCAGACATACCAATGCCCTGTCTACAACTTCTATATCAAAAGCTGTCTTATCAATCAGCTGTCTACAACTTCTATATCAAAAGCTGTCTTATCAATCAGCTTGGACTCACATCCCACACTGCCAATGGAGATGCACTACGGGCTCTACTTCCTCAGCACTGCGTGAGCTCTCCCCCAGGATGCCTCTCAGGTTCTCAGCTGCCATCCACTTCTCCCAGCACATGGGGCACTGCCTTGATCCTCCCACCCCCAATACCTAAGCCATCACACACCCAGCACACCACGGTAAATGGGCTGTGCTACTCCTACAACTCAACTACTTTCCAATGAAACTTAAGCAGAAATCCAATACATAAAAGCACAAAAGTATACACAAAACTATCTGGTTTCAAGGTCAGGAGCTCTGTGGAGATGTGGAAGAGGAAAGAGTCCCTCCCATACACTTTGCCTCCCACTCCTCTTTGTGTCACACCCTTTACCTCCATCCTACCTTAAGGCACCTCAAGGCAGCCACAGGCTCTTCAAAACACAGTTTAGAAACCACCAGCCCTTCTGATTAAACTTAAAGTTTCTAATTAAGAAGCTCCAGTAAAGCTCTCAATGAACTATCACTTCCATTCCCAAAAATCTAACCAAATAAAAGTACACACTTTTAATGTGGGCATTTCATATCCTGGCTCTAATCTTCCTTGCATTATGTATTTTTTCATTCATTGATTCACTCATTCATTCATTCATGTGTCAAGTATTTATTGATGTTCTAGAAGGAGGGTTACAGAGATGATCTTTGCCCTTCAAGAGATGAAAATATGGTAGATGAGAGAGCTGTGTCTATCAAAACATGTAATAATAATAACAGTAATAATAAAAATAATGGGCAATATTTATCATGGGGCAGAACTGGTAGAAATATTCTGTAAGCATTAGCCTTCTGAATAACACTAAAGGTAGGGTCTATTACCCCAATTTTAGGAATGAGGAAACAGGGTTCTTAAGAAGATAAAGTTAGGTCGTATAGCTAGAAAGAAGCAAAGTATAAATTAAAGATCAGATGTTTTGGGGCACCTGCGTGGCTCAGTCGGTTAAGCATCTAACTTCGGCTCAGGTCATGATCTCGTGGTTCATGAGTTCAAGCCCTGTGCCAGGCTCTGTGCTGACAGCTCAGAGCCTGGATCCTGCTTCAGATTCTGTGTCTCCCTCTCTCTCTACCCCTCCCCCACTTGCTCGCTGTCTCTCTCTCTCTCTCTCTCTCTCTCTCTCTCTCTCTCAAAAATAAACATTAAGGAAAAATTTTTTTTAAAAAAATCAGATGTTTTGACTATATTGAAAAGATATCTGCACCCCCATGTCCATAGCAACATTATTTATAACAGCCATGATATGGAAACAACCTAAGTGTCCCCTGACAGATGAATGGGTAAAAAAGTTGATACATACACACACACACACACACACACACATATATATATGTGTATATATATATATATATATATATATATATATATATATGAATATTATTCAACCATAGAGAGGAGGAAACCCTGCCATTTGTGACAACACAAATGGACTTTGAGAGTATTGTGCTAAGTGAAATTAATCAAACAGAAAGGTACATATTGTATGATCTCAGTTATCTGTGAAATCTTAAAAAAAAAAAAAAAACTTCATTATGAAAGAAATCAAATTTGTGGTTACCAGAGGCAGGCGTTAGGGGATTGGACAATGTTGGTCAAAAGGTTCAATTATAAGAGAAATAAGTACTAGGGATATAATGTACAACATAGTGACTATAGTTAATATAGTTAATACTGCCATATGGTATATATGGAAGTTGTTAAGAAAGTAAATTCTAAGACTTCTCATACAAAGCGCAAAAAACATTTTTGTGTGTTTGTGTATGTATATATATTATATCTCAATAAAATGGGGAAAAATATGTTTTGTAACCTTTCATGTGATGGTCAGTAGATACAACCACAGGAAAGGCTCAGGAAAAAAGTTTATTATATTCACAAGTCCTAGAAACAAGAAGGCACAGCATACCACGTAAAGCCATAATGGAGAAACCTCAGGGTAGTCAAGAGGCAGAAAGCAAAAGCAAGGGAAAAGCCAAGGTCAGAGCCTTTATCAGGGTCTCCCAGGGAAAGGCAAGACAGGAGGACAGGGCAGTTTCACTTTGGTAGTCTGAATAATTTTGACAGGCTTTAACTATCGGAGTGGCCCCCAGATGCCTGACACCTAGCCCCAGGATGAGGCAGAAGGAAGAAGAATATTGTATCCTGGAGTGTAAGGGGCCCAGACAGAGGACGTGTGGCTCTAGATTGGTTAGTTTGGTATCAAAGACATGCTTCCAGCTGGGGCCTTTGCTATCTCTATTGGCTGGCTCCAGGAGGGCAGCTAGCTATACCCTAGCCAAAAAGATTTTTAAGGTACTGAAACATCAGAACATACAGAAAATTTTAAATATGAACAATACACCAAATTATGTGACTTCAAATCTTCCAACTCCTGTGCCTGCTGTGTCCTCAATATGGCAATTATGTGACACTAGGACCAGAGACAAAGTACAGGCCCTAGAAAGAAACATGATGACATACAGAAAAGGTTAGGAAAAGATCCACAGAGAAGGCAGTGCTTAAAGTGGGTAGTAAAGGACAAGTAGGAACTTACAAGAGGGTAAGAATGGAAGACAGCCTTTCTAATAAAAGGGACTAACCCATGATAAGGCAAACTAGAAAATCCAGTCAGCTAAAAGTGCCTGGCTGTTACTGGAGCCAGGGTCCTGAGAGAGCACAGCAGGGTAAGGGTAGAGATGAGGGCAAGGACCTAGTCTAAAGGGCTACTAGCATCACGGCAAGAATCCTCAATTTTCAATTAGGGATATAATGATAAGAAATCGAATAGATACGCATTTTAGTTCAACTTCTCGAAAGTTTATTACGTACAATTATAGTCTAAGCCCATATAGAGCAGAAAAGTTTAATGCCCAGAATATATCAATAAGTCCTAAATATCATATTTAAAAAGACAATCCAATAAAAATACTGGCAAATGCACAAACTGATATATTACAGGAGAAGAAACAGAGGGGTACCTGGGTAGCTCAGTCAGTTAAGCATAGGACTCTTGATTCTGGCTCAGGTCATGATCTCATGTTTTGTGGGATGGAGCCCTGCATCAGGTTCTCTGCTGACAGCACTTGCTAGCTCTCTCTCTCTCTCTTTCTCAAAATAAATAAACATTTAAAGACAAAAGAAGAAACACAAATTGCCAGTAATCACATGAAAAACGCCCAGTCTTCATTAGTAATCAGAGAAATGCAAATTAAAACCACAATGAGATAACAATCTACACCCACTAGATTAGCCAAAGTTTAAAAATTTACTAAAATCAATTATTAGCAAAAATATGTTATGAAGACATATTTGTGTACACTCCTGGTGGAAGTAAAACCCTTTACAAGATAGCAGTCAATTATATTCCAATGTTGAAATTGCTCACCCTAGAGAGACTCCTGTTCATGACACATAAAAAATCTTCACAGAAGCATTATTTGTAAAAGCAAGAAATGGAAACAATTCAGCTGATCAGTAACAGGAAAACTGATGATTATGGTATACTCAGAAAAGTGAGTATTCACAGTAATGGAAATGAATCAAGTATATTTACCCACCTCAAAGTTGATAAATATTATAAACAATGTTGAATGAAAAATATATACAATATATAGCATGACATACTTTTTATAAATTAAAAAATACACAAAACTAAACAATATAGTAATTAGTAACTATTCTTGTATGATAAAACTATAAAGAAAAGCAAGAGATTAGGCAAATGTCATGATCCTGGTTACCCCTGGAGCTTTACAGGAAAGAACAGATAGAGAGCTTTCATCAGGATTCCACTATTTTTTAAGTTAGGTGGTAGATTAATCTGGGCTTTCATTTCCTTACTACACTTTGTAAATTATCAAGATATTATGTATTCATATATCAAGTATTCCCTAATTAAAAATAAATAACAATAGGGGCACCTGGGTGGCTCAGTCAGTTAAGCATCCAACTTCAGCTCAGGTCATGATCTCATGGCTCATGAGTTCGAGCCCTGCGTCAGGGTCTGTGCTGACAGCTCAGAGCCTGGAGCCTTCTTCATATTCTGTGTCCCACTCTCTCTCTTCCTCTCTCCCACTTATGCTCTGTCTCTCTCTCTCCCTCTCTCTCTCCAAGAATAAACACACATTAAAACAATTTTTTAATACTAAATAAATAAATAAGTACATGACATAGAACAGGTCCTTAATAAACTATAAAGATTATTTCTTAAAATGGAAGAGAGCTAATAGAAAGAGATGGATGAACAAACAAAGGGGAAGAATAACTGGCATGTGGAGGAAGGGAACAGGCTCAAGAGCAAGTAGAGAAGGTCTGGTCTAAACAGGAAGCACAATGGCTCCCCAAAGCTGGAGAGAAGGATGGATGCAGATGGAGATAATTTAGTATTGGAAAGAGAAGGATGTTTCGGGAGCTCAAAAGCAAGGTTATTTGCTAAGGGAGATCAAGTTGCCTCAGGAACCTAGAGAAAGAGACTAAACAGAATACTTAGAGAAGTAGAAGAAGACTGATCAACATAAGATGACTACTGAGTGCCCAAAAGAGATCAGACACTTACGAAGAAAGAGTGATACCATATACTTATTTGGGTTTTTGTTGTGTTTTGTTTTGTTTTGTGTTTCCAAGAACACTGTCATTTCAGCATAAACACAGGAAAGAAAAGAATGGTCAAATTTATTTGGGGTTGAAAGTTTGCAGAGAGGCAAAAAAGAAAGACAAGGACCAAGGAGTTAAGAGTACCACTATTCCAAGAATAATTAAAGTAACTGGCCATTGGATTTAGACCTGGAAGGAGCAGAAGTGAAGCCCCAACATGATAATAACCTAGGAGAAAAAGGAATACTTGAAAGCACAGAAACTTTGATTAGACTCGAGAACAGTAATAAGAGGGAATAGTGTAGATGAGGCCAGGGCATCTCAGAATAAAGGCTTCCATGGACAGGTTAAGAAGAGCACGTAGTAATTTGGCCAGAGATACAAGTATCTGCACACATCACCATGCCACCTTCCACCTATCCGGAGCATGCACAGCATTAGTGCCCACTGGACACATACCTCTTTCCACAGAGTTCTACATAGTCACTACCAATTCACAGGTACTGTCACTTGACCTAAAACCTGCCTTTAGTCCCTGAAGTAATTACTAAGGTTTTCTCCCAACTTTTAATCTTGAGAATTTTCAGATCTGCATGAAAGTTAATGAAATTGTACAGTAAACGTTAATCTTTCACGTAGATTTACCAATTAACAATTTTACAGATTTGTTCTATCTCCCTCCATATTTGACACACACACACACACACACACACACACACACACACACACAATTTTTGTTGTTGGGTGGAAAACCATTTGAAAGTAAGGTATAGACATAATGGTACTTCACTCTTAATGACACTTCTTTGGCATGAAACTTGAAGGATTTTCTCCTATGTGACCTCAGTGCCATTAGTGTAGTCAATATTCAAGCTTCTTAGTTGGCCTCAAAATGTTTCTATAAGTCTTTATTTTTTAATCCAAGATCCAGTTATAGTCTTTGCATTGCATATAGTTGTTACATCAGTAAATTTTACACCTGTATAAAAGGCAGTAGTGAAGAGAACTGACTGAAAGCCAGAGGCAGACAAATCAGAAAATAACTATACGAGTTCAGAAAAAGATGGTTACGTTCCTAAATGAGGGTGGTGGTAAGGAAAATGTAACAGGTGAGCAAAGTAAACAGTTACAAGGCAGAAGAAAGGAGAGTCAAATTGACTGGAAGAATAGTAAATATTAGGTGGGCTGGAGGCATTCTGAGTTTTAGGCAATAATACTCAAATGAACATGTCCAGCAGGCAAACTATGGTCATATAACACTGGAATTTGATTAAGTTACAAAATCTTTAATGGCCCTTGTGGTTCTCAAGAGCTAGGACTCTATAATAGTATCAGAAAAAGCAGGCTTCATGGCTCTTTCAAGTATGTGACTGTAATTAACATGTTTTTACATTCTTGCACACTCAAACCAGCTTCTTAACCACCTCCACAAGGAAAAAAAAAACAAAAAACCTGTCTTTATAATATGAGTGTTTAAATTTGTTTCTTGATTCTTCAACTAGACAGTAGGTTCCTGCAAGGATATAAATATTTATTTTTTTTAATTTTTTTTCAACGTTTATTTATTTTTTGAGACAGAGAGAGACAGAGCATGAACGGGGGAGGGGCAGAGAGAGAGGGAGACACAGAATCAGAAACAGGCTCCAGGCTCTGAGCCATCAGCCCAGAGCCCGACGCGGGGCTCGAACTCACGGACCGCGAGATCGTGACCTGGCTGAAGTCAGATGCTTAACTGACTGCGCCACCCAGGCGCCCCAATATTTATTTATTTTTGAGAGCGAGGGAAAGAATGTGTGTGCACGCACTCATGAGAGCAGGGGAGGGACAGAGAGAGAGGGAGACAGGATCCGAAGAAGGCTCTGGGCTGACAGCGACAGCCCAATGTGGGGCTCGAACTCATGAACCACAAGATCATGACCTGAGCTAAAGGCGTCCCCCTGCAGGGATATAAAAAAGCGTTCATCTGTTTTCCTCAGAGTGCCTTCTACCACAGTGCTGTACATACGATAATACAGTATACACTATTCATACAATATTGGTTAATTTTTTTTTTTTTTCAAAATGTAGTCTAGAGGTGTCTGGGTGGCTCAGTTGGTTAAGTATCTGACTTCAGCTCAGGTCATGATCTCACAGTTCATGGGTTCAAGCCCTGCATCAGGCTCTGTGCTGACAGCTCAGAGCCTGGAGTCTGCTTCGGATTCTGTGTCTCCCTCTCTCTCTCTCCTGCCCCTCCTCCGTTCGCACTCCATCTCTCTCTCTAAAATAAAATAAACATTTAAAAAAAATTTTAATATGGTCTATATCTAGGAAGAGGGCTAACTGTCAGGTAGAATCTGTCAAGAAAGCCCTCCCAAAGGTGAATTTGGGTCCAAACTTTTAAAGATGTAAAGGAACGTAATTAGTAGAGAAATGAGATATTCTTGGTAGAGGGTTGAAGAATGAAGGAGGAAGTCACTGGTAGAACTGGTATCCATTAACTGAACTAAAGGACCAAAAGGCAAAAAATAATAAGTCCCATTTTGACTTATGCTTATTCAGTTAATTATTAAATTTAGAATGCCTATCTATATTCTTTCAATGTGTTATTAGAGTCAAAAATAGTGTTCTGGAATTAAGAGAAAAACAAGACATTCAAAAAATTCTTTAGTTTTGATGAAACCTAAAAAAAAATTACCAGTTGGCCAAACTGCAAAAGTAATGCTCTGAAACAAATCATGAAGATAATCAAAAGAGTAATCCTTTAACCTCTGATACAGCAGACCCTGCCAAGATTAGAAAACCAATCACATGCGTGCGCGCGCGCGCACACACACACACACACACACACACACACAAGTTCAGAGCCCTTAATTTCAGTGGCACATGACATTGGTTGCTAGCCTGGAAGAGATGCATGAGATGCTGAACCCAATGTTTTCAATGACTTAATCCAAAAGTATTAAGATATTTTGATAATATTCCAAAATGGGGAGGAAAGACCTAGACATCAGACTCTTATAACTTTGAAGCCCTAGAATTAATTATCTTAAGTCTGGCATCAAAACATTGAAAACCTCTGCATTCTCAGGTAATCACTCTGGAGTCACTACATTTATCAAGTTATCCATCCCCTCTCCACAAAGATGCATGCCATCACCATCTATCTAGTGATAATATCAATAATCTCATACTCTTCACAGAGATTCAATTCTTAATGAGATCCTTATAAAGATCATGCTACAAAACACAGAACTTTTCTCTACAATTTTCAAAAAATTATAAAGATGTAACCAAGCCTTAGTAAATCTTCAGAGAAATTCCCCTGAGCATACTAGATAATTCAGCAACTTAGAAACTAAAAGTAGTTACATTTCATGCATAATGAAATAGATGTGTTGCTGACAAGACGTCTTAACAAAATATTTATGTATTGACTCACATTTGAAATATGTTAGTAGTAGTCCCTGTTTAAAAGAATCCTGTGTAAAAGCATCTGTAAAGGTTGTTATAAATTAGACATTTTCAAGCTGGGGCACCCATACCATGGAACTAAGCTCCTGTTTTGGTCCAGTGTTTTGAAACACATTTTTACTATTCCTGGAAGCACTTGCACATTTTTGTCAGATGTTGAGTGAGCAACAGGGTAAATAACATTTCAAAAGCATTTTTAGAGCAGTAAAACCTTAAGTTCCTAGCTAAAGGGGCTGATCCAAAATAAATTAAACACTAGTGTGACTAAGCCGAGTGTGGTAAATTCTGATTTGTAGTGTGAAAACCTCCAGTTAATAGATCTATTCAGTGACTCAACATGCACTTCGAAGTCATAAGTAGGGCAGCAGAGTATAAATACAAGACTTAAAAGCATCCTCCAGGTCCGTGTTCACATCTAAGAAGTTGGTAGTTGAAAGCAGGGTTTCTCAAAGACCTGCTGTCACACTCTGGCGTGCTATATCAGTTTTGTGAAAAAGGTAGAGTTTAGGGAGCTGTGCTTCACAGGAACCCAAAGCTGACTAAGTCCATGGGAGCAATGTTTGTGGGTGTGTAGAAATACAGTGGAAGAGAAGGTAAGAAATTATTCTTGTGTGTTACACTGGAGGTACTGCTGGCACACTGGGCTCCCAAAGCACCACTGAAACAGTTATGAATCGTAAAATTAGACTCAGAGAGGGCCATACAGATCAATTAAATCTAATTACTTCACCAGTGAGGAAACCAAGACCTTAATAATGTAAAATATAGAAAGCTTTAGAAAACAATACTGTTCTTTTGCTTGCCCAAGGTTTCTGAGACAGTTTAAGGAGGTAACCTGACTTTATCTAGAGTAATTAACAGAGAAAAGGTAGGTAATTATTTTACTAATTGGGAAATACCACTGAAGAGCCAGCCAGGGGCTGGGTTTAAAGAGGTAATTAGTTTATTCATTCATTCATTGAAACGGATGTTGAGGACAAGATGTGTTACCTTTTTATTTATTAACCAAACTGCTATCAAGTATTGGGTCATTTATGTGTTTCCTTCTGTTTGGAAAACTAATAGGTGGACAACATAATCACCACAAAACTCCAACAAAGAGACACATACAATGAACACGCACATAAGGTGTGCACCACAAAATGGCTTTTTCAGTCACCTGAATTTAGGTCCATTAAAAAAAACAGGCAGTGCAGAGTAGAGCAGCTGTCCCAACACAGGCAGAAATGGAGCTGAAAATATTCCCACGCCAGTTCTCCTGAATCCCGTCTATTTTATGCTCTTGCGTGGATTCAAGGAAACAGAACTACTATTTAAAAGTACATTTACAAAGAAGCCTTTAAAAAGTGTCAAAATAAATTACTTTGAAGTGTTTTTCACCAATACGCCTCCAGCTTTCCCTTCTTTTCCTATTTGCTGTTCCACAGAACTCAACTGTGACTATATTTAACTGACTTTACAAGCTGTGGGGAGATTGAGTACACAAGGCAGGTCCCAACTGGAGCTGTGTGCATTAACTAGGAACCAAGGTTTTTTGGTTTGGGAGTTTTCTTTTACACTCCCCCCCCCCTTTTTTAAGTGTCTTAAAATTACCTTATATCCTGGAAACAAGAAAAAAACACTAAGAAGAACCTCTTCTCAGTTTGCTATGTAGATTGAGTCCTGAAATTTATTTTTTTATTAATAACAAGATGTTCAACGCAAACACTGCCACAACACAGTATTCTTCATTAAAAGTTTATATTTTATTATTTCTGCCAGAAAATGCTCATTCCATCTAGTCCATATTATTAGGGAAGAATAAATACTTCTCAAAAGATTTTCTTTTAGAAACAGGTATATAAAGATAAACAGCATTAGGAACTACCTAGGATGACAACGAAATCAAGACTTCCCACAGAGGAAAAATAAATTAATAATTTCACTTGGCTGGATCCCTCTGGCTGTACAGTCTACTTCCCCCAACAACATAAATGATCTCCACAGAATTCTAGAGATAGATTCCAGCAGGCAGCTGGCTTTACCAATTATTCTGCTGTCCTATGGGAAAATCATTTACTGCTTTTGGCTTTAATTTTCTCATCTGTAAAATTAAAACTGGAACTTTAAAATAATCTCTGAAATTATTTCCACCTATAAGAAGTTTCAGATTAGCAATTCACAATAATTGGAACTAAATCATATTCCAAAGACTGACTTTCTGCAAACTTGGTAGCTATTTGGCTATATATGGAGTTCTAATCACTCAGTAAGATTACAAGTGCTATGGTTAGCTAATATTTCAAAGTGTGTCAATACCCCTTTCTTTAATTATTATGTAATACTAAATATGTTATCTCCTTCCATTCCACAAAAATTATTCAGACCACAGTTACAGTTCACAGCTTCCAACTAGTTTGAATACTTAGAAATTTTGAATATGAATATAATTGGACTACTTTTACACGGGCAAATTTCCCTGAATTATTACTGATATGATGTACTGAGATAATATATTTTTATGGTTTTGTCTCTAAGGAGTATTATCTTAAAATATTTAATTTTATTTTTACTGAAAAGAAGTATAACTTTCAAAAATAGTTCGGTCATGAACATATGAATGAGTGCATTCTGAGTAAACAGAGTTGATAGTAAATGAACAGGATAACCATTTGATAGCTACATAATCTTGTGCAAGAAAGCTGTATTCTTATAATCAGTATATAAGAAAATGTATAAAACCTTTTATTGTAATCTCTTGCTCATAATAATCTTCAGTATTATTACCTGTATTATTATAATTATTAAGAAATACTAATAAAAAAAACATAGAAAACCACTATTGATATCTGAAAATGTCTATAAAATATTATTAATCTAAAACTAGATTTTCCAAATTTCAATCTTTCTCATTCTTTAAAAGCTTTATGACATTTATACACTGTTCTTTACTTTTTTCTGTAAATTATTTTGCTGTGTCTCTTTTGTTTTCTGTTTTGTGTTTTTGTGCATTTTTCTGTCTTTAACCTCACTGTAGGCAAATGTCAACAATGGAAACACACATTAGAAATGGGGTAAATAATTTTTTCCTAAGATAAATATATAACAATTGATTTCAAATGTATTCCTTAAAATATTTCATGTTATCTTACGAACAGGTTTGAGAAACATGGATCTAAACTGTTCATTTGCTAATCTATACTAGGTTTCCAAATTGAAGTTCACATATTCTGATAGGAACTCCACCATACTTAAGGGTCATACACAAGCTGACAGATCAATGTCATAAGCATACACAGTTCTCTAACATGAAAATATTAATGTTATAAACAAATACTTAAGTCTGTATTTTTATCTCCTCATAATTTGGACTTAATTCTTTAAGAATGGTATTTAAAACTCCCTTTTTTAAACAAAAAACTATATTCAAGAATACCTTCCGTAAAGGCTATTTTAATCAAACTAAATGCAATCTAAGTACTTTATTGGTCAATTTGCTTCCTGCTACTAGTGAATGTAATTAAATAAGAAAAAAGAAAATAAAAATTATCGTTTTTCAGATGATATAACTATATAGCTAAAAAACAAGGATCTATTAAGATACCAGGTTATAATCAAGAGTTTTCCAATTAAAAAAAAAAAAGTTGTATGTAAGAAAATTACATTGAGGAAAAACATCCCATTTATATTAGCAACAAAATTTACATACCTGAAATCAGGGTTAACAAACTATTAATAGAAATTATATAAGGAAAACCTTAAGCTCTTCAAAGCTGTAAAAAACAGAAGGTATTTTAAAATACTGAAGGACAATCTTGGCTCTTAGAAGATTCAACATTATGAAGGCATACATTCTACCCTAATTAACCTTAAATTTAATTCAAGATCAGGTTATAGGGTTTTAGATAGAAGGTGACAAAGTTATATGCTACAGTCAAATAAATATGCAAGAATAACCTAGAAATCCTGCAAAAGATTAGTTGGAGGGATGGAATCCTGTTAGTCTAAAATTATGTGTTATGAAAACATGATACAGCAGAAAGACAGTAAATATACAACCAAAACCTAGATACAGTCCCAAATAAATACATAAATATAGCATAAAATTGGCATATTTCAACCAACAGAGAAAAGATGGATTATTAAATACATGATGCTACGAAATAACATTTTGAAAAAAATAAAGCTACAGCCCTATCTCATTCCTTGTACCAAAATAAATTTCAGGCACAACAAAGAAAAGTTAAAAATGAAACCTTAAAAATACCTGAAAAATATGGGTAAATATATTCATAATCTTTGACCAGGGAATATATTAATAAGGACACAAAATCAAGATCATAAAGAAAAAGACTGCTAACTTGAGAGACTATAGATTGATAACCTGACTGATTAAAATTTTCTGTAGCACCAAAACTACCAAATAATTAAAAAGCAAATGAGAAAATGGAGAGAAAATTATCTTCAATATGACAAAAAGCTAATTTCCACATATACAAAGAACATATCTAGGAAGAAAAACAAATAATCTGGTAGGAAAAAGGCAATGCCTGACAACATATGTATAAATTGACAACAAATATATATATACAAAGATACTGACCCGTACTCAAAATGAGATAAATATAAATCAAAGTGAGATACCAACATCACACTTTTTACCCAGTTACCTATATGTATGTAACAAGAATGTTTATTCCAGCAAGGGTCAGAATTGCATGTAGAATAAAACATTTCTGCAAATTTAAAAGTATATATATTGACACGTACATAAAAATATTCCTGAAAAGATACAACAAAAACTGTACTCTGAGGGGAGAACAGAATGGTAGAGATAAAAGTGATGAGAAAGACTTTCTATACAGTTTGATTTTTGTCTTGTCCATAAAACACTTTTGTATAAAAAGTAAGAAAGTGTTTTTATTAAGGCTGCTTTTATGTTTTTATACATAAGTATTCTCTAACTATTCATCCCAGTGACACATACAATTCCACATCACAATCACAGTTACTGAAAGCTTAAATGAAAATATTTGATATTTCAAGGTAGATTTTAGACACAAAAATGGAAAAAGCTGTGAAGTATATTTAGTTTCTCTTCTTGAACAGTTGGCTCAGTCCACATTTTTCTGGACTTAAAAGAAAAATGGCTTATAAATACATACAATGATCCTATTTGGAAAATCTTTACCTCTATTTCAGAAATTCTGTTCAATATCAAAATGGTACATTAAATAAATTTTCTTTGCAGTCCAGATTGATGTTAATAGTTTTCATTAACTAATACATTAAAACAATGTGTCACAGCAGTCTTATACTCAGAATTAAATTAAGATACTGGGAAGTGGTTAGGATCTATAATTCTGATTTTGGCACATAAAATAGGAAAGAAAGTCAGTGACCACAAGTATGCACCAACTCTTTTTCCAAGTCAAATTCAGTAAAAGATTTTTTCCACCTAAAACTTAGGCCACTCAACTTCCAGACATTCATTGTCTGGTGCCACCCAAAACTTGCTCTCTTGACTAGTTCAGAGTTTATAATATCAGACTAATAAGATATCAATAAATGTAGGCACTGAAATGCCATTATATGAAAGATCAGAGTAAAAAGCTGAATTTTTCAAGTTATTTATCACTAAAAACATGAACCTGAACTTCTGGCCAGACCCAAACCTGTGTTGAATTTTATCTGGCTAAGGGAAATTCAATAAAAGCCTCTTACTGAGGAGATGAAAAAAAAAAAAAAAAAAAAAAAGTTTAGCTAGACCAAACCAGTCAGTTCCAAAAGAGTACTGTAATAGGTTGAACCATATGAAATGTATTCAACAGTTTACCTACAGCTTTTTACCTATTTCATATGGCTCAATCTAATTTTAAACCTTTTAAAGAGGTTGATTATTACCTTCACTGATTTCTTTAATAGTACTTCTTTATTTTTTCAACTCATAATATATGTGACCTACTTTAGAAATATGTTTTCCAAAACCAGAGGTGAGGCTCTTCCTTGTGGGATGCTTAGTCTCAAGTCCTTCCAGAATACTGGCATGAATTCATAAATGCTGATATGTTAAAAAACAAAAACAAATACAAAAAACTAACTTCTTTACTTGAGACTTTATATGTCCAATATGATACAATGTAGATTATTCAAATCACAAGGATACTTGTTATTACCAGTTAAAGGTCTGCATATGACCAAGTTTATCTTTACTATTTCCCGCTAATTTTATTTAACAGACAAAACACAAAAAGAAATGAGTAACTACAAAATGGATAACGATTTTTTTCTCCTAATTTGACAATTAATAATGAAATTAAAAAACTGGACAGTTTCCAAAAATTAAGATGATTCACAGACTGACTTGAAAGGTAATTACCATTTGGGTGGATGTCTTTTGTGGCTAAACCTTGTGACCAAATGCTCAAATTTATTTTAGACCTCTCTCCTAAATGGTTCCCCCATTTAAAAGGAAACATTTGACTTCCTTACCACCAATACGTGACAGCTTAACATTTTAACCTAATTGCATCTGACTGACGGGAAAAGATTAGTGTGTCCCAAGCAACAGATAAAAAGAACATAATTGTTTTAAATTTTTCAAATTCAGGCACTATGTTCATAGGAGCTCCCTATTAATGGAGCATTGGGGGATACCATATCTTTAAGAAAAATGAAGTGTGAGAAGAATAGCCATAATGCCAATTTCCTCTTTGGCAACAGTTCCATCAAGTTGCTTTCTCTTTCTTGTAGGGGAGGGTAGGAATCAGTATTTCTGCTAAAAGGTGTTTTTTAATCAGGTTGTGAAGATTTTACAAATGTGAGTTGAAAATTACGTATACGAAACCAAACACAATGGCCATAATTTGAAAGTTCTGAAAAGTTATTTTACACCAACAAACTTAGAAAATCAAATTGAGCTATAAAGAAATACATGAACCACAAAAAAAATTAAAATTATTTTTGGCATCTGTTAGAAGTGAGTAGTAGATTACTTTTTTTTAAAGATTCAAGGAAGATAGGATGCTTACAGGTTGGAGCCAAATGTTACAAAGAATCTAAATAGATGGTATAGTGTTTTCTTCCTTTAAATCTTTTCAGTTGATACCACTTTCTAAGCCCAAAGCTTAGAAAATTAAATGTATTATTAAATACCTTAAGAACTTATTCCCCCGTACTTGTAAGTTGTGCATAATAATTTCTAGGCAAAAGTATGAAGGATAAATACTAGAGGCAGTATTTTCAATCACTTAAAAAATATCCTCAAGGAATTCCATTATATATACATCCCTATACCAAAACCTGAAGAAAAACTGCTCCTACTAAAAAAATAATAAAATAAAAATTATTTTCTTGATTTTTTTTAATTAAGAAAACCTAATGAAAACTTCTAGATCCTAGAAGGGAAAGGGCCATGCTTTGCAGTGTCATTCACAGCTTATACTCAATAAATAAATGGGTAAACTAATAAGAATTAGGCATACAACTAAATATTGACTCTCATAATAAACGTATTTTTTTAAATACAGTCTTAAAAGATGTCCTTGATACCTATTAAAATCAGATTGGATTTATACTTTAGGGGTTTTTTAATAAAAAAATTAATTTCATAATGTAACCAACAAAAAAAATTTAATTTCATAATGTGACCAACAAAATAAGTTACTCTCTTCTTATCCTAAAGTCAGGTAAGAAACAAAGAATATGATTCAAAACATCATTGTTATAAAAAGATAAACATTTTGGGGGGTAGACATTATTTTTGTTTCTGTGCATGAGAGCTTTCTAATTTCTACTTTGAATATGCTTCTATTTTCTTGCACACACGAAATATCAACCCCATACTTTGTTCAATGTCCTATTAAAATGAGAAGAAAGCAAAAAGCACCCAAGGTTTTAAATAAGAAAGCCAAATACCACAGCTCTGAGCAGGCTGCTAACCTTGTAGAAGAGAACACAAAACTATAACCAATTTATTATTATAAAGAAAAAACAGACTTCATTCAGATTTTTCTAAGTATGCACACAAACTTTTATTTATTTGTATTTCAGGGGATTTAACTTTTGTGGAAAGTGCAAAAATTAGTGATAAACCTACTAACAACTCCATTTGTAACAGCAATACAGCACAGATTTTCCTTATAGACTCAATACATTCCAAAGTAGAGCTTCTCAAACTTTACCATGCATCCAAAAACTGTGACATCTTGTTAAAATGTAAGGTCTGATTCCATCAGACTGGGGCAAAGCCAAAGACTGCATGTCTAAGAGGCTCTCAGGGACACTGATCATCTGTGAACCACATTCTGGGCAGCAAGGTTCTTCAAAGACCTCCCCTAAGACAATTGCTCAAGTGATCAAGGGCCTTCAAATTCATTGTCTTCTTTTTAAATGTGGACATTATGATATGGTCATTTTTGTGGTGAGATGGGAGTTACCAGTCTCAGATTCATTTTAAGTGAGCTGGGAAATAAGCAAGTAGTAAGAATTCTGTGTATGTCTCAACCCAAGTGACCAAGGACTGCTAATCTGTTGCTCTGAATAAAAAAGAAAACACATCCTGTGGAGAATCTCAGCACATACATGTTGTTTCAACCAAAGATGCCAGTGCGCATCTTGTCGTGTGAGTTAATATTTTCACTGCCAAAAGGAATTCTTCAGACAGAAGACAGAATTGCCAAAGAAATTAGGGCTTCAGTAATTAGCAAACCACAAGCCACTACGCATCTTGCATCAGTTGGAGATGAATGGGAACACTTGCAAAAGTATTTTACCATTAGCCTGTTCTGTTAAAAAGAACCACAGTGGGGAGAAAAAAAAACAGGAATTTTTAAATTCCTTTATTACCCAATACAATTATGTGTTTCAGCCTAAACTAACGTTGGCACTGTTCAGCAGGATTCTTTCATTCCACAAGGGTAAAATGAGAAGCAGAACAAATACACTGTCTATGTTAGCTTTTCCCAGTGTATCTAAGAGAGACATCTCTGGAAAGAGGCATTAAAACCTGCCTGCCTGATACAGTTCTGATTCACTATTGTCTCCAAGATGGTAGCTGAAACAAAAACAAACCTCATCCCCCAAACCACATCAATCCCTCCCTCCTCTAGAAAGCACCATTCTTTTCCATTCAATTTTCCACAGTGGCCTTTTCATCACCTTGCTGGTTCCAAATTTTATTTTCCTTCATAGTACTAGTAATGTTAAAACACACATACACAGCTCATATGTATACATAAAGGAAACACAGAAACCAAAAGGCAGTCTCATTCACATTCAGAGAACTCCTCTGGAAGGTAGTCAACTTATAGTAAGAAAATACTTTCTAAAGTATGGTGAGACTAGAACAGAAAAGTAAAGTATAAATATGTCCTATGATGTTTGTTTCCTGAAAAATGAAGGAATGTGAAGCAAAATTTCTAATCAACCTCAAATACATAATACCTAGGGGCCAAAATAAAATGGTACTTCCCACATAATACCACTTCAGAGTACCTTAACAAAGGAACTTCCAACCTTGGTAAGAATCACAGATCACAACTGGTCACTCCTTAGTAAAAATCCCCATTGGATACCAGCTGCCCATTTGATTGCTACTAAGCTCACTGCTCTGACTTCCCTTCACTGCTGGGGGAAAAAGGCAGGGATGAGAATTGAGCAAATCCCTTCAAATTACTTCTCCTAACCTTCACTCAAAGCAGTATACCCAGATACGGTTACGATGGCTTCTCCTTCTCCAACTGGCATAAATGGATGCTTCTTTCCCTTAGGATGTCCATCTTAATTAATTCCCTATACCACCAGAGGTAGCAAGGTAGTCTTTCCCAAGTCCTTAGTTGTTTGTGAGAATTACAGCTGCTTTTATCAAGAATCTTCAAAGTTAACTCTGCAGGAAAAGAAATCATCAAAAGTAAGAGTAAGGGGCATGAAGATAAAAAATTATGTGCTCTGCTGAATACTGTATGTAAGTGATGAATCACTGAATTCTACTCCTGAAACCAATATTGCATTGTATGTTGGCTAACTAAAATTTATTTTTTTAAGTTTCTTTATTTTGAGAGAGACAGACAGACAGACAGACAGATGGGGGGAGGGGAGGAGGGATCGAGTCGGGGGAGGGGCAGAGAGAGAGAAAGAGAGAGAATCCCAAGCAGCCTCTGCACTGTCAGCATGGAACCTGACTCAGGGCTCAAACTCAATGAACCATGAGATCATGACTTGAGCCGAAACCAAGACCCCGTCCCTTAACTGACTGAGCCACCCAGGGGCCCCTAACTAAAATTTAAAATAAAAATAATAATAATAATAAATAAATAAATAAACAAATAAATAAATAAATAAATAAAATATAAGTGCTCTGGGTAAGCAATAACAAACATAAGTAAGTTGGCCATATTGTTTTTGGATGGATTGAGTTTTCCTTCAATATTTTAGAACTTTACAAAATCTCTCTACCACCTGTCAAGTTAAAGCAAGCCCAAATTTGGGTATATACACTAAATGTAGACCAAAAAGTAATTTTAAAAACCTCTTTGTAAGGAATGTACACAAATATATTTGCAGTTTTATGGTCACATTATATTAGCATCATGTATAGGAGTGTAAATGAACAAGGAAGCCAACAAAAAATTATTTGACTTCAAATATAATGCAATCCTTTCAGAGTTAATAGGAGGAACCATGATCTAATTAAGCCCAAATATTAACATATTTTTAAAATAAATTTTAAAAGACAAATGAAAACTTCTCCACCAATAAAAAACAAGTAGTACTGTATTTTCCAAAAGATTTTTACAATGGTTACAATGGTTTTCATCTTCATAATTTGCAACTTGTGCTAAAATGCTGCAACTAAACTTTGAGAAGAGTGACTTTTGGACAGTGATTCTTCACCAGGAGAAAAAATGACAAAGGCAGCTGACATTTATGGACAGTGTCCAGTTATTATGTGAGCATGTAACAAGCACAACTTCTTTCACATAATCTTCATTAAAAGGAGATGAGTACTATTGTGACCCCTTTTAATAGGTGAAAGTCATGTCAGAGATAAAGAAATCAATCCAGGTCTCATGCTAAACTCCAAATTTATTAATCATTTTATATATTTTTGAAACTAATTCTTTAAAGATAACTCAATTGGGGCACCTGGGTGGCTCAGTCGGTTAAGCGGCCGACTTCAGCTCAGGTCATGATCTCACGGTCCATGAGTTCGAGCCCCGCGCGGGGCTCTGTGCTGACAGCTCAGAGCCTGGAGCCTGTTTCAGATTCTGTGTCTCCCTCTCTCTGACCCTCCCCTGTTCATGCTCTGTCTCTCCCTGTCTCAAAAATAAATAAAACGTTAAAAAAAAATTAAAAAAAAAATAAAGATAACTCAATTTACTAAACCAACACACATTATACATTTTCTAAAAAATATCACTCCCCTAAATATATACTATTATTCTTGCAACCTGAATAAATAACAACTATACCTTATGCTCTTTGAAACATTTTTAATAAATTTTGTCAAACCTATTATGCAAAGACAATTTTAGAGTACAATTAATCTTTCATTCTATGTATAAGTTAGTTTCACTCATGGATTAAAACAAGTTATTTAAATAGTAATGAATGACTGACAATAGGTGCTCACAGAGCACACACTATATCCGCTATCCTAAACATTATGAGTTCTGAGACAAGATTTATGAATAAAGCAGAGGTTATAATAGTATCCTCAGGGAGCTTCAAAGTGTTTCTTTGAGGATTTTGTTTCCATTTGCGTGTACTTGAGGATCTGGACATTCATTTTCAACGTCAACAAAGCTGTGCTATGAAGTGCTGACCCAGAGGCAACTGGGAAGACCTCAGTTCCCACCATGACCCTCAAGCACCAATTTTTCTCGGACACAACAGGAACATACCTCAGGCCGGTGAAAAGATAAAGGACCTCAATGAAGAAACCAAAGTACCCTTTTAAGCAGTTACTATTTCCCAAACTCTCCCTGAAACACAAAGAAGAGCTAAGGGTTTGGTTTCAAAGAACTTCCTGGCTGTGACTCAGGCTGCAAAAAGTCAGAATAAGAAAGCCAAGACCTCAACCAAGCAAGTCACTAATGACAGGAGTCACTGTCAATAAACTTAAAAGCAAGATTTGCAACAGATAAGCTTCGATACAGCTAATTCATTCAGGAAAAACAGAGACCTGGCTCTCTGTGCTTGTTTTATACCACAACATATTCACCAAGAAAAATAATATTCTGCCAAGGAACATCTTAATGACACAGGAAATTGTCTATGCCTGATAAGGTCACTGCCCTCAGAGGCAAAATCTCTGGAGACTAAGCTGGCCCCCAGAGCCAGACCTGGGTAAATATTCTAGTGTTGATTTAAAAAAAATAAAATAAAATAAGCCCACTTTCCAAGGATGGAAAGCACACCTGACTAACAGTGTGGACACCTGGGATCTATCTAGCCACGGTTCTGCCTGCAGCTATGTGCCCTTGAAATTCAAAGTAAGCCACAGTGTATACGGGCCAGTTTTTGCACTGGTGAAAAAGAACTGATTAGACAAGTTTAGTGGTTCTCAAATTCTCCTCCCATGGAACACCAGTATTCCACAATTTAAGAGTGTGGTTTTTCTGTAGCTAAAACCAAATAATAGGCATCTGTTTGCAAAGTTCTTTCTCATGATTCTTTCTTATACCTCTGGGACTTGAAACTACTTGTTAGCTATGAGCAAGCAGAAATTGACTGCTAAGGGAAAAGAGTAAATTTTTTGTGTGTTTTCCAGTCTTGTGTTCAGGGTTGGAATTTTAAACTTCATACTTAAAATAGTTATATTTATTGCTAGTAAAAGTTATTCCTGGTACAAATGATAGAATCAAAGATACCAAATTGTCATGCATACATATACACACACACACACACACACACACACACACACACACACACACACACACCCCTTCCTGGTGTTTTGCTAGTGACCACATTTGAGACTTGCTAGATTAGTAACATCTAAAAAGCAGCCCTGGGGTGAGAGGAGAACACATATGTAATGTGAGGTGAGGTGAGGTGATGCATATGTCCTCCTCACTCACGCTGCTTCTCACAGACATGGAGTTTCCTCTTGATCTTTAGGTTTGGGGCCACTGCAATGTCACTTTATTCCTGCCATCCTGTGTGCCTGCAGCCACCTTTCTCTATCACTCTATATGCTCTATGATTATATCTAGGAATAAAGAATTAGACGAAAAGCAGCCCATCGATTTAGACAACTTTCTAACTTTCTCACAGCTCTACAATGCTGATGTGAAACTGTCATAAGCAGAGTATGCGCAAGCTCTTAAGATGCCCAATCAAGAATGATACAGGCTAGGTTTAGAATACTAGATTCTGTTGAGTATGTGGCCCCAGGTGACAATAGGAAACTATCCTAACAATTAACAGGAACTAGAAAAATCACCAGGAGAAGGGTAGGAAATCATGTTATCTGCCTGGATTCTCAGGAAGAGAAAGAATCACAAGTGTAAAGTCAGATTTCCAAACTTAACCAAGTAATGTAGAACTCTCAAGCCCAAGAGTGGCAAACACTAAACAGCCTATATCAGAGAGTACTTCAGAGAAACAGAACCAACTGGATATGTGTGTGTGTGCGTGTGTGTGCTCACGTGTGTGTAGACGTATTATAAAAAAAAAAAAAATGGCTCACATAATTACAGGGGCTGAGAAGTTCCAAGATCCTCAGCCAGAAAGCTGGTAACTTAGGAGAGCCAATGGCATAAGCCTGTAGGTTTGAGATTCAAGAATTGCTAATGTTTCAGTTATAGTTCAAAGTTAGGAATATATATATATATTGTTGTCCCATTTCAGGACATTCAGACAGGAGGAGGTCTCTCTTACTTGCAGGAGCGTGAACCTTTTTGTTCTATTCAGGGCTTCCACTGATGGTATGACACCCACCCATATTAAGGAGGGCCACATTACTCAGTTACAGATTCAAATGTTAATCTCATCCAGAAGTACCCTCACAGATGAATGTAGAGTCTACGGCCATACTACCCTGAACGCGCCCGATCTCATCTGATCTCGGAAGCTAAGCAGGGTCGGGCCTGGTTAGTACTTGGATGGGAGACAGATGCACGTAGAATGTCTGACCAAAGGTCAGAGAATCCTGTAGCCCAGTTGAGTTGACACATAAAATTTACCATCACAAGTGTACTCCTTCTCAAGGAAGTACCCATATTCATCACATCTCCTCAAATCCCCAAATAAATTATAACAATAAATATATAATTCAGCCTAACATGATACAACTATCCTTTGTACAACTGAAAATGCATTAACCCCTTCCCCAGAGAAGAGGAGGTAAAGTCTTTGAATGAGGTTTGTTCTCCTCTTTTTTTTTTTTAATTTTTTTTTCAACGTTTATTTATTTTTGGGACAGAGAGAGACAGAGCATGAATGGGGGAGGGGCAGAGAGAGAGGGAGACACAGAATTGGAAACAGGCTCCAGGCTCTGAGCCATCAGCCCAGAGCCTGACGCGGGGCTCGAACTCACGGACTGCGATATCGTGACCTGGCTGAAGTCGGACGCTTAACCGACTGCGCCACCCAGGCGCCCCTGTTCTCCTCTTTAATAACCCATTAAGTTAAATACTATGATATAAAATAAATAATATTTAAATAAATACTATGATATAAAGTCAATACATCTTGAGTTACATTATGAGGGAATAAGAGAGGGAAGAAAACAAAGATATTCGCTCTATAGTGTGTGTGTGTGTCTGTATATATACATATTGTGTGTATATACACATACATGCACACAAGCACATGTATATGCCTAACAAAATAAAGAGGAAATTACTTATGACAATTACAGCCCTTGTTTCCATAATGGTCATGTCACTGTAGCTAGTTTTTATAACTACCTTCTTTCATTCTTTTGCCTTCAGCAAGCACCTCAAATCATCATGGTTCTTCACCAGGTGGGGTAACCCAAACCTTCATTCCTGAAGGTCCAGGCTATTTAAAGCCTTGCCTGAATTGGATTGTTGTAGTTTTCCATTGACCTTAATGCAGGGCATATAATACTAAGAAATGCCCTGAGGGATCTCCTGTATTCAACAGAAACTCTTCCTTGCCTCCATTGTGGAGGAACAGTACAATTTCCTCTTGGTAGTCAGGATCAATCACTCCAGCTAACACTGTAACACCTTTCTTTGCTTGCTGAATCAGAGGCATGAAGAACCTAAAGTGGCAGGTGGCAATCTTAACTTCCAGTTCAATGGGATCATTGTTGTGTCTCCTGGTAGAAACATTCTTCCTTCTGGAACTAAGATTTCTAGGCTGCAGAGCATAAGGTCATGGGAAAAGGAATTAAAAGTTTGCTACTAGGTCACTAGGGGTAATTGTAAGTGGTGCCACTCCATTTCCATCTCTTGATTCTGGACCTGTGAATCCTGGCTATGGGAAAAACAGCACCATATGGTGATTCAGAACATATACAGCCTTCTGGAGAACCTGGCTCCAGCCCCACAAGGTAGGGCACCTGGCACTGCAACTGAGTTTTCAAAAGACCATGCCACTGTTCATCAAGCCAGCTGCTTCAGGATGTTGGGGAACATAATATAATAAGTGAATTCCATTGGCCCAATGCTACACTTCATTTGCTGTGAAAAGAGTTCCTTGATCAGAAGCAATGTTGTGTGGAATACCACAATGGTAGATAAGGCATTCTGGAACTCCACGGAGGGCAGTTGGGAAGAAGCATTATATATAGCAAATGCAAATCTATATCCAGAGTGTCTATTCCTACCATAAGGGAAGCAGTTCAATGTAAATAATCTTAATCAGCCTCAGACCATGGTAGCTGGTTGATGACCTTTAAGGAGCGGTGCCATATAAAGGGGCTCAATGTTAGTCTCTGTTGTGGGCAAATTGGGCAGTCAGCAGTGCCCAAAGCCAGATCAGCCTTGATGAATACAAATGCATGTTGCTAAGAACATGTACAATGCCATCACTGCCACCATGGCCACTTTGTCCAGGAGCCCACTGGGTGATGACAGGGGTCGCTGGGAAAGAGGTTGACTGGTATCCACAGAATGGGTCATCCTAACAACTTGATATATTAAAATCTTTCTCTGGGGCAACTGGATGGTTCAATCAGTAAAGCATCTGACTCTTGATTTCAGCTCAGTTCATGATCTCACGGTTGTGAGATCAAGCTCCGCATCAGGCTCCACGCTGAGCATGGAGCCTGCTTAAGATCCTCTCCCTCCCTTTCCCCATGCCCTTCCCCCACTCTTCCTCGCATGTGCACATATGCACTCTCTCTCTCTCTCAAAAAAATAAAAATAAATTAAAAAAAATTGAAATCTTCCTCTGCTGAGGTTACCTTTTGGTGACCATTCACATGGGAAACAAATATTTTCATGTTTGTTGCCCAATCAGAGATCTACTCACACATCTGTTCCTCAAATTTCCTTGTAGCCAATTTTCCTATCATGTTCCTTCCAACTCCCTGATCACCAAGCCAAACCAGTGATCACTGCCAAACCCAGTGCCAAACCCAGTGAATTGGTCATTGGCACATCTGGCCATTTCTTCTTCTAAGCAAAGTGAACAATCAAATTGGTGCTCAAAGTTCTGCCCACTGGGTGATTTCCCTTTACCAGTGTCTATCAGGGATGTCCTAAAAAGGGGCTGCAGTGCTGCAGCTGTCCACTTTCAGATGAACTTACAGAACTATCTATAAACCAGGCCCAAGTCCTCTCTTCCACTACCACAGAGAACTCCTTACAAAAATCATACATACAAGCTAGGGGAGAGGAGGCAGTGTAATGATAGTAGGACCATGGGCACTTGGGTTACTTCTTCTTATAACTTTTTTGTGCTCTCTGGATCTTCTTAAGTTGATCTTACATATGGCACTTTCATCTGATGATACAGTGCATTGTGTCCACCCAACTTTATAGCTTGGTTGATCAGATAATATCCAGTTCAGATTGCAAGGCCTATTGGTAAGTGTTCCACTAAGGTCTATTAGCAGTCCAAAAAAGCTGTTTCTCATGTTTCTGAAGAGAACGGTAATTAGCAGCGGAAGATGGCAGGGCTTTGTTCCAAAATCCTAAGGCACTATGTTGCAACAGGTCTGACTATACAGGTGTGCCAAAGGCTCCAAGCAGCATCCCTATCTCTCACTGATACTTCAAGTGCCATTGGAGCTGCTGGATCATATGGCCCAACTGGCAGAGCAGCTTGCATGAAAGCCTGGAACTTCTGCAGAGCCTTTTCTTCTGAGCACCCCCTCAAAACTAGCAACTTTTCTGCACTCAGTAAAGGAGCCAGAGTAACACACCCAAATGAAGAATATGTTACCTATAAAATTCAAAGAGGTCCAACAGTTTGTAAGAAGGACCAGATGCAACAACTATCCTTCACCTTAGAAGGAATATCTACATAAAAAAAAAAAAAAAACAACAACCTTTTTTTAAAGGGGACATTTGAGTGGCTCAATTAGTTAAGTGTATGACTCTTGACTTCAGCTCAGGTCATGATTCCATGGTTCAAGGGTTCAAGCCCCACAATGGGCTCTGTGCTGACAGGTCAGAACCTGGAGCTTGCTTGCTTCAGATTCTGTGTCTCCCTCTCTCTCTGCCCCTCCTCTGCTCATGCTCGCTCTCTCTCTCTCTCTCTCTCTCTCTCTCTCTCTCTCTCATTCTCAAAAATAAACATTTAAAAATTTAAAAAAAGAGAGAATATCTTTACATGCCCCACCCCATTTCTGGAATTTCACTGGTAGAAGGCCTCTAAATTTTAGTTGGATTTATTTCCTACCCTCTGACAAGCAAGTATCTTACCAGCAAATCTGGAGTAGTCCTTATATACTAGGTCCAATCAGCATAATGGACCAGTATGATATCTTGTGGAAGGGAAAGGTGATCAAGATCCCTGCCAACAAAATTATGACATAGGCCTGGAGAGCTGATATATCCCTGAGGTAGGACAGTAAAGGTGTATTGCTGGCCTTGCCAGCTGAAAGCAAGATGAAGAAAAAGCATTTGCCAGACTAATACCAGGAGATGTGTTGATTTGCTCAAGCAATGAAACCATACTTTGTACAGTAGCTGCAATTGGAGTCACCACTTGGTTAAGCTTACAATAATCGACTGTCATTCTCCAAAATCCATCTATCTTCTACAAAGCCAAAGTGGTAAACTGGATGGGGATGTGATTCGAATTTCTGCATCCTTCAAGTTCTTGATAGTGGCACTAATCCACACAATCCCTCCAGGAATGCACTATTGTTTTTG
Organism: Felis catus; assembly: GCF_018350175.1. Taxonomy (NCBI): domain Eukaryota; kingdom Metazoa; phylum Chordata; class Mammalia; order Carnivora; family Felidae; genus Felis; species Felis catus. The sequence goes on along the minus strand of NC_058372.1, from coordinate 26,415,873 downwards.
GCTATTTTCCTAGGTAAAAACAATTCTAGTGCCTTCCACTTAGTTTTTCCCACCACAATATCCCTCCCCCCACAGGTCAAAGAACCAATGTGGGGATTCTGCCAGCTGCTGAGTATGTCTACTCTAAGTATGCATTCTGATACTGGGAAATAACCACAGGATAGGTTAAGGGATCCACTGGGCCCGTATGAGATGGACCAAAGTTAAAAATCCATTGATCATCTGACTTCCAAAAGTCCGTAGTCCATAGTCCATAGTGTGACTAAAGGACCACACTGACACTTTGGGTCTCCTGAAATCAGTTCAGAGTGTGAAAATCTGATTATATCCTTTTCCCCAGTACACAGTTACCCTAGAAAAGGCCATAAATCCCTTTGGGGAAGACTGGGAGAAAAACTAACAGTATAAACTTTTGGCAGTGTACGTGGGTCTTTCCTCAAGGCGACTTAGCCTCTCTTTCATTTGAAGGGTTCTGAGTCTGTAAACTCATTCAAATCTGGTAACTGATTAAGGGGATGTGACTCTCTAATTTTATAATTCAGGTTAGACTTTTGTTCACTTGACCTAGAACATTTCTGCTTATACAGATCAAGTAAGAATTTAGTAGGCTTCCTATCTATTTCACTTCTAGAAACACCACAATCAACTATCCAATACCACAGCTCTACTCTGACTCTACTGTCCATTACAGTAGTCATCCCTACCTTGTCTTTGGTGGCTGAGTGCTGCCACTTGGCCCTGTTACCCCAAGATCCCGTTACTCTCATTGCACTTAGGTTCTCCTAATCAGTGACCACAGTTCCCACTGTAATGTCTAGTCTACAAGGGAAGGGAGATCACAAAGCTCTTCAAGGTTTCTGAGGCTTCCCTCAGAAATTTGTTTCTCACAGTACTGGGGAAAGATAGGTCTGTTTCGGCCCTCCCAGGTTGGGTGAGCAGGTCTTAAAGGAAATATCTATTCTAATATTCCAATCTCCCTAAAATTTTTATCCCTCCCTCTACATTAAACAAGGGCCAATCCAGCATTTCTAACTCACTCAGTGTGAGCCACTTTTCCATCTATATTTCAGCCAAACAAATGGTTAGAACTTCCTGAGCTACACCACTAAATGCAGACTTAAAGTAAGTATGTTTTAAGAGATAAAGAAAGAAACCAAATTCATAATGCAAGAACAGGATGTTATGAAATAAAAACAGACAGCTCTGGAAAAGAAACATAGAAATTCCAGAAATGAAAATATACAGTCATTAAGGTTAAAAAACTCAAAGATGGGTTGAACAGTAGATTTGACAAAGGTAAAAATATAATAATATAAATTAGCAAACTGAAAGAAGGCATCCACAATGATTCATATAGAGACAGAAAGACTGAAAATATGTAAGACTAACTAAGAAACATGAATGATAGACTGGGCAAACTCCAATAATACTCAATAGGCACATTGAGAAACAGAAGTAAGAGAGGGAAATGAATATTCAAATAAACACTGGCATAACAATATCCAGAACTGAAGACAGACAGTCTTCAGGCTGAAAATGCAGATCATGTATCAAGCAGAATAAATAAGAACAAGTCCATTCCTACACATATCTTACTGGAACTCCATAAAGTAATATACAAGTTCTTAGGGAAAGAAAGTCCCAACTGTTCCCAGTAAAATACTAACAGTAAAAATGACAGCAACATTATTATTGTTTTAGCTCCCAATTTCTAGGCTGTTACTCTGTGCTAGGCCCTCTGCTGAAAACAAAAATTACTATTATAATTTTTTTTTTAGTTTTAACCTTCAAATTAGCCTGTGAAATAACTCACATTCTCATTTTACAGATGAAGAAACATGATATTATAACTAAAGATATATAAATACATAAACTATATACATATATAATAAATAAAACAGTAATTTTCTTACTGGTCTTAAGCCTCTGATTTCAGCTCAGGTCATGATCTCATAGTTCGTTAGTTCAAGCCCCAAACTGGGCTCTGTGCTGACAGCTCAGAGCCTGGAGCCTGCTTCAGATTCTGTCTCCCTCTCTTTCTATCTCTGCCGCTCCTCTGCTCATGCTCTCTTTCAAAAATGAATAAACATTAAAAAATATTTTTTTAATAAAAATAAAATTCAAAACCAATCAGAATCAACCCCTCTTCAAATTTACAGTCACCCTATATCAACAGAAAACTGTAATTCTATGGGAAGATATGAAAGACCCTCACTATTCCACCTAATGTCTTGTCATTCCCCCTCCTGCATCCCCCACATGTAATAAGCTCTTTCATATCTTTACATTATCCTTCACCTACAATGCCTGCTCCCAGCTAGCCAGCCTGTAATGACTAAGCCCAAAGCATTCCTCCTTTGAGAATTGGTAACTGTTAGTCAATGCTGATGCAGGAAGCAAGTCTATAGCATGATTATACTTCCCAGGCATCATTTCAGGCCTCTGCACTGAGCAGGTACAAACTTTTCTAAGGTGCTTCTTCCATCTCTGTTTTTTTGTGCATTTGTCTCCTCTTTTCCATCCTTCCTCAGAAGGACAAATGTATTAGCAATATTGTTTCAATTCTTTCATTTCCCCTTCTCAACTCAGATGTTCTACAAACTATAGTGATGTGAGAGTACAAAAGTTTCGATTTACCATAACAGTTATCTAAAACCAAAACTATGTTCATACCTGACAGCTTCACTTGTAC